>NW_026848975.1:600000-770811 GCF_030867605.1 Colletotrichum paranaense
CTCCCTCTCGGCCGCAAGACACAGGCTAGGAGAGATGCGCAAGATCTCTTACCAGGAGGACTAGGGGGTTGCCGCGCCGACAACGTGAGCCACAGTATCCGTAGCGGCAGTCATTTTTTACGTTCCACGGCCCGGAGTTGGACTCCGACGAGAGGGAGAAGGAGCGCGAATCTTTTGTGGATTACGGGGTCGCCTTCTTCTCGCAGTTCTATCTGGGATCATCATACCTCGGTGTACTTCGGTCGTTTCTTCTTCGCAAAAGGACGGGAGGGGAGGTGTTTGTTTATCATTTGAACATCCTTCTTCATTGAAGATCTATTTCTCCTCCATTCCCGGTAGATAATTCCGGAGTGGGGCGAAGATCTCTTCTCGTGTGAGGTGATGGGAGCATAGGTCATCTATTTGATACAAGTTTTTTGTTGAACCTCCCTTTCTTGTGCCGGGTGTGTTGAATCTGCTTGAGCGTTCACCCAGGGCAGAGCGACCAGCAGATGTGATGATGTTCTGAGGGAAACTCTACGGTACATTCAAGCCTCGTTACCTCCACCCTTAACCCTTAACCCGGTCTTCGGGTCTCCGAATCTATCTCCGGATCTACTCCCAGATCTTGTCTCCCGTTCAAAAGGTGCGTGGTAAGTCAAGCGTGGCTTTTTTCTCGGCTTTCCTCACATGGCTATGTGAGGCTTGCACCCAAATTTCCTACCTATCGTACTTCCTCCACACCCCGTGATGGCGTACCCAGAACCACGACAGATTCAGGGTTCATGCTCCGGACCATCTATCCTGCACTGCTTCATACGAATCGGTGGTGCGCGGGTTCGGTTGTCGCTAGTAGCGGACCACGCATGGCAAGGCAAGGCTGAAAACGGACGAAGGAGGGGTGAGGGGTGGGAAAAGGGGACAACAAGAATCCTCCAGCCTTTTTTATGTTCCCTTGTCAAGCCCCTCCGTTGGAAGTTGACCCGGGCTAAGAAGAAGCCTAAATGTGCAACCCTTGGACGCCTCTTTTCTCGCGCATCCTGAGCTCTCACCCCTCCCTCCCCTTTTGATACTCCGGTAGAGGGAACACGTCCGATTGAGTGGCATTTTGCATCCTCCCACCCTGCCTTGCCTTACAGACCTGGTGCCTTGGGATTTTGCAGCGGGTTCATTCCGGAGGGGTTGCGCATGGCTTGAAGCCATTCCCTCCATCCTCCACCTACTAAGTACCTACCCTAGGAACACAATCAGAACCCGTGGGAAGATGGTTTGCCCTGTCAACCCGGTTCTCGGAGACGTGAGGAGAAAAACGAAAAGCCAAAGCTAGGCTGTGGATGGCATCGTGTATCATCGTCACACCTGTGGCGTTTGCAAAGTCCACCCCTCTGAAGCCTAACCGGGAAAAGCCTCTAGAGAGAATGAGAGAGGAGTGAAGAGTGAAATACGAACAAGTATCTCGAGACGACGGTTGAGGTACCCTCCCCTCTCATGAAGGTCTCAAGCTTCCCTAGCACGCCCAGCGAGACTCTTGAATCGGTCCCTGGGATTCGGTTAGCACTGTGGCATTTTTGGAATCATTTTCTCTGCGTCTTGCGGGATTACCGGGAAGATGGTCCGGTTAGAGGTTTGGAGAGAATGAATTATGACGATGTCATGTTGTCTCCTTCTCATATCATCATATGAAATGTAAAGTTGTGTTTCACTAGTTGTCTTGGAGGTGTTGGAGAAGCTACCCCACGGCGAGGAACATAGATATTTCTCTCCATGTTTCTCTCAACCTGTGTTAGATATGGTTCACTGAGGCCCAATCTACCCAGGAAAATCTCATGGTTTCTTTGAAATTCGCTACAGTTTCTCATTTCCTTGGGTCTTCAGAAGTAATCATGTTAAACAGCAGCAAACATCTCACGCTCTTCGAAACATTGACATCCAAGCGACCGTATCAAAAAGATGGACTCTCATCGGCATCACCGTAAATCATTCACAACAGTCGGATACGCGCGTTACCCCTTCGTTCTATGTTTTACGCAAGAAAGGGCGTATATCCAACAGGCCCTGTCCAACAGTCCCGTGAAAGCCGTCCGACCCGACAGGGCAGCTCTAGCACCCTCCCCAGATCATTCCTCCCCGACCCAATCGCCATCGTTCCAGCTGTCACTGTCGAAAAAGAATTCATTGGCGAAGAAGAAAAATCCCACGGCACGCAACGAAACAAGTTGGTCTCCTGCGGTCGAGCTTTACGTTTTGCGTCGATGCGGCACGCGGCTTGGCCTTGGTATTTCTCCACAACCGAAGCCGTGTAAGCGAGCCATCCAGCCAGCCCAACGACGGGAAGTAAGGTAGTAGTGGTGCTGGGCTCTGCAGTCTATCCAAATCTCTCTCTCAGACACTTGACTCAGGTCTAAGCCGTCCGAGATCCCGCGTTGACTCAGACACTAGAGTTCCCGCGCCGGCACTAAGCCTCCCGCTGCTTCGGAGAAGGGCCCGGCTCCCCGAGATCTGGCGCGGGCCCTCTTCAGGCTTCAAGCGCGAGTCCACCTCCCGAAGGCTCCCGGGGTCTCCGCTGTCCGTCCGAAGTTGAGGCTTCCAACTTCATCAGCGGGACCCGTGGCTTCGACGGCTTGAGAGGAACGCGCACTCCCCCCTTCGTCGGAAGATGCCCACCTAATCACACATCGACTCCTCTCGCTGCTGTCCTCTCGTGGTGTCTTCCAGAAAAAAAAAGATAGCATGTAGCTATATTCTCATCGGACGCTAGTCGGTAAGCAGCAATGCGCTTGTTTTCGACCCCTCTACGACGTATCTCTGTGAATGATTCAGGCGGAGAAGAGACTGATTCCAGGTCGACCGCACTGACGCTATGAGAACGATCGAGAACCAAAGCATTTTCCTATTCCGTTCATCAAACGTTCACCTAGACTTCGTCCGTCAGGTTACCCCAGACTCTGAAAATACAGGGCAACCTAGGATGACCTAGTTTGGTAGTCAGCAAAAGAGGTTTGAGCGTGGAAAGCTCGCCCAGTCAGCGAATTTCGAGTATTCTGGCTCGTTTATTTTGCCTGCAAGAAGACTCTGTATTTACATTCAATAAAGATTCTCCGTAAAAGGATCGACTGCAAGGCGGGCATCATCCCTACTGTGGCCTCTTGAGGGCCGATAAGGCTTTTTTGATTGATGGCGGTACGTGCTCTCACCCGGTTCAATTCAGTCGCCCTTCGTCGCCAGGGAAGCAGACTCGGTAAAAGAGCCTTCACATTGGCGGGAACCCGCTGAAGGCGACCAGGAGGAGGTGGCTACCGGGTTCCTGGTGAAGAATGGCTTCTTTTGTTGAGTTAGCGCAAGCTTTGGCGCCTTCATCCTGCTCAAGATTGTGCCATATTGCCAAGACGCCAAGGTTAGGTGAGACGCCATGTTAGTCCCAGAGAAACCGTTTGCTTTACGTTATTGGCACGGTTTGATGAAAGTCGAGTCGTCTACTCCCTGGCCGAGACGTCTTGCCTTGCTCCCTTTGATCCCGGTCGCTCAGCCCTGCTCGGAGGCCACGAGATGAAGGTTCGGTCCCGAAGTCGAGCCGGACAAGAGGTGTCCACACAAACAAGGAAGTACAGGTGATGGACAGGGCTAGGGGGAAGTGTTGAAGTGAGCCTGCAAGCAATCCGATTAGGACGCATCCTTGAGTTTATGAACGGCGACCAAAAGACTTGGGGCGGGGCAGTCCAGGGGTTGCTCGCAGCCACGTCGAAAATGGCTGCTGGAAGGCTCGGATCGCAGCCTGTCACGGATTCACGATCTTTGTGACAAAAGAGTTGTGTGACCACACGCAAATGATCCATTCTTCGACCAAGAGCCACCGAAGCGCGGCCGTATAAGTCGCCAATGGTCCTGTCTCATAGAAGGCGCCTGTACAGCACGTATGGCAGCATCTTCGCGCGATAAATTTCCCACGTAACGTAGTCTCCGTTCGTATCCTGAGGGCGGCGTAGTACGCCATGTCGGCTAAGAGTAGCCAGCTTGTGTACAGTCACATCATCGAACGCGCGCCTAGGGCCAATCTCTTAACTGTCACTGCCAACTCTTTGCGCTTCCTCATGGGATACTGACTGCGGCCCTGAAATAAAGTGATCGGCGACTCTGCCTCCGTCTTGTCTCCTACCAGGCTAAAGCAGACTGGAATTTCAAATAATCCCTGTCTCGACCGTTGCTCTATGTCAAGCATCTTGCTCTAATGTTAGAATCGGTGCAGTGAGTAATCTTGTCGATTCCTTCCCGCAACAAACAAGACTGACGCTTCAGATCTGCTCCTCTGGTCTCGACTTCCTTCTTCTTAGTGGTTGATGGTAAACAGCCAAGGACCACTACTATCGACTGCGTTCGTATCGGCAACCCTTGCGAGCCAAGACGCGAACCAGGTAGAAGGAAACAGCTGAAGGCACTCAAAACTTCAATCCAGCCAGCGAAGTTGAAATTCCACTAGGACAGAGAAGTAGAGAGAACATCGGACCATAGCCACGGCGGGATCCTAGTCTGGTAGTGGAGTCCGAGGGCGCTCCAGTCACGCAGCGCATGACTGTCACAGCCCCAGGGCGGCCGCCTATCTTGGCGAGGAATAGCAGTATAGGGTCAAGTACCGGGTTCATGAAAGTTGGGGGGCCGTCGATGTGGCTTTCGGTAGGAATGTCAACGCTGACCCTGAGGATGATCCGTCGGACGGAAACCAGGTACCGCTAGTTGGTTATAAACGTCTTGCGGGATCCGTCGGATGTTGCCTGGTGGGGTACAGGCGAATCTGTTCTTGTTTCCTCCCTGCTTATCTGCGGATATTCTCAGGCGTTTCTCTCTTGTATGGTGTCAGTGGTCGTCATGGCGGCGGCCAGGACGGACAATTCTTGCCGATCCTAGGGTCTTCATGTCTGTTCGAGGCGGTGACGGTTTCTTGCCCTCGATACGTACAGTTTGCTAATCACTTTGTCGAAATCGGACGTATAGGCGGGTTGAAGGAACCGGAATGAGCCGTGTGCATATCTTGGAAGTATCAGTCGACAGTTGCGGTCTAAGCCTTCGTTTTACTCGGCAGATGATGTCGGTGAGGGAGGTGGCCTGACCTGCCGAGATGGAATTAAAAATAAGTAGCATACACTTCGATTAATCTGAAGGAGGGTAAACCCGTGAATGACTCCGACTGCCCCCCGTTGCCGGGGCTGTGGCTGCAGACTGCGGGATGTCGCAAGTCAGGGAAGGTGGCTGATGCGTACAGATGCCACAGAGTGTCTGGATGCTGATGGAGAAGGCTGGACTAGTAACAATGTCTCTTTCCATTTCTTTGCTCTCGTCGATGAAGGCAAAGCTTGGAAGACAAGAGAGAGAAAGAAGGCGGAGCAGGGAAGAGGCTAGTAAGGCCGCAACCAACTATACCTTCTTGAGCCAGCATGCGTTGCATGAAGCGAAGGCAGGGATGAACGACAGTACTGCGTTGATGCAGACTGAGCGGACCGCCCACACATCTTGAGTCCGAGGTAGTGGCTTAACCAAAAGGCCCCCCCCCCCCCAGTCAACCAACGGTCTCTCTCTTTCTCTCGCTCGCTCACTTGAAGCGCAGCGCAGCCTTCTCCCTGTCTCAACATCATTGGCGTTGCAAGGAACTCGGGTCCATCAAAGTGCTAGATCCAGGCGTCGATCTCGACCAATGCGGGGAGATGTTTGCTGGCGCGGCTATGGAGTATGGCATTGGTGGCTTTGTTCTTGCGGTCAGGTTGTCCTGCATTGGAAGTTGGAGGGATGTGCCCACCACATCAGGCTCGATGTGAGTTGCAATACGAGTGAGGCGTGGCAGGTGTGGGTGGTAATTCTCCTAGTGTACTTGGAACCTGTTCTTCTTCTGCTCCCTTTCCCCTTGTTCCGTGATGATGTGGTGATATCTTGCGATAGCTCTCCCGCATATTTGAAGGGTGAGACAGCAGATTGAGCTTCGGGGAAAGAAATGGGCCCGTGGAACGCAGCAGTGGGTGACAGAGTGGGTAAGTGCCAGATGGGACGATCTGTGCGTCCTTGGCCATGTACCCACAGGCACACAGGGCGGGCAGGAAAGGGCGACAAGGTACCCATGTCCATAGCCTGGCTGAGGCTGAACCAATAGGGTTTAGCCCGGCTGCTAATCTCGACGTCCCTCGTCTAACCCCCCAATCATGCAGCCAACATACCAACGTTTGCTCCTTCTTGCATCTCTCGGTAACCAATCATAATGGCCTTCACGAAAACCACCGTTGGAACATCAAGGTTCCTTTGTTGTTTGCTCCCTCCTACAGCTCTCTTCCAGGCCTCTTCCAGCATCACATGGCTCTGGTTTGCTCCGGCTGTCTCCATTGGCGTGCGTGGTCATCGACCTCTCCGCATAATCTGACAGGGGCAGACGCGTGAAGGGTAAGTATGCAAGTACTCTGTCTGAATTCTTTTGCCCAAATTGCTTCTTTCATTATTCTTGATCAACATGCCTATCCTAAAGTGATCCAGCCACGTGAAATGATGGCAACTGGCGCAAGAAAGGGTATGGCCATCACCAAATCCTAGTCCCTGCCTTTGCTCCCCACCGCCTTTCCAAAGCCAGACTGTAGTACGTTTGCGCTTGGAGAGGCGGTCAACTCATTGCTGAAGATCAGCAGCTAGCTCCTTTGAGTCGGCCTCTACTGTTTCAGAAGAATGAAGAAATGGTCGTTTGCCCTTTCCACCTACCCTGAACTCCGTCATAGTAGCCCCATTGCAGAAAATGGCCCCCAACTTTCCTTCTTTACTGTCCTCAATTTGCCTCCCATGCCTAAACCCGACAAATAGAAAATTCAAAAAACGAGCAAGGCAAAGTTTCATCATTCCTTCTTGGCCGTGGCTGAACCATCTCCCACCTCGTTTGGATTGCCTCTTACATTGGTTTCGTCAAAGTCATAGCTGGCATCGTGCCTCTGGCGAAAAAGCTCGTCGAATGCCTGTTCATCCAGTGACAATGTCTGGGGCGAAAGCGTCATAGTTGTGAAAGAGTCATTCATCGTGAAATTCTCTCCGTGGACGCCCGTGTCGAGTGATTCTTGAGGAGTGAATAGCCCAAGCCCACTGAGATTGTCTGCCGCGGAATGCTGAAGTGCCTCATGGTATGAGTTACTGTGGGAAGTATTGACAACCAGCGAATCCTCCCGACGTGAATATTCACTAGTGGCGTTATCCGATGGAAAGCAGATAATATTTGAGCCATGTGTCGATATTCGCGTCATTCCCCTGTCTTTTTCCACGGGACTCGCGCGCTGTGCCGCTATTGATGAATATGCTGGCGGACTAGAAAAGAGGGCAGCACTTCCCCGAGAAAAATCATCGGCCGGGACGTCGAAAGGAATGTGCTGTTGATCCATCACCTGGACATCCAATGCTGTCGGTTGGTAACTGCTTTGCTCCTGTAACAGAGCATTGTTGAGATGGTGTTGCTGCTGGCCAAAGGCGGAAGCTGTCTGGTGGTGATCTGTGTTACGTCGGCTCTGGCATGCTGCTCAAGATCAGCTTTTGAAAAGTCATTTTCCCAATCGCGCAACTCACTCGGATCATAGTGATAGACTGTGCAGTGCTGATAAATTTCTTCTTGATTTGTAACTGCGGAGAGGCTGACCAGTGGTATTGGCACGCGTACTTTTTGCCCCTGAGCATCTCGCACGCAGTAAGCGGCCTGGAATTGGTGAGGCTGACCGACCTCAGAGACCTCCCAACTCCCGTGCGGGTACGTTCCAGCAGACGTGAACATGTCGAGATCATGACGCGGTAAGACTTCGTTCATACCCTGGGTCCTCAAAACAACACGGGATTCCGTCGGTGATGATTCCTCGTTGTGAGACATTGTGCCTTGAAAGAACGGGCACAAGATTGTTGGCGAAGGCGAAGCGGTAAGTGTGGTGAGCGGATAGTGGCGGTAAGTGTGGTGTAAATGCATGTAGGGATGGTGGGGAGTCTCAAGTACAAAATAGAAATGATAGTGGGAACCTGGTAAGAAGGTGAGGTCAAAATAGCTTTTTGGGGGCGCGATGAGAAAAGAAAGAAGAGACAGCACCAGGTTGTATAAGCCAAAAATGACCCTTGACCGAATGCAGCGCTCGCGATAACATCTGACGGAGACTTTAGGGGAAAGGCTGGCCCAAACACTGGAGTATCTTGGAGACAAGCGTGACAGGAACAAACCAATCCAAGCAATTACACCTCGCCGATTCGCCTAAGCCTTATTGAGCTAGCAGAATTTGCACAATGTGGTGCGGCGGGAAATTCTCGAAAAGAGGCTACAAGTCAACTGTTGCCTCGTCCCCGACAAGTATCCCATCTCGTCGTCAAAACTTCGTAAAAGCAGTTTGGACAGCTTGTGCAAATCTGGGGCTGTGATACGTTGGCTTACGACTTTGATTGAGATGCAGGTACATGTCATCGAGTACGGGCGATGCCATACTCTCATCCAGGATGCTGAATTCTCAAGTTGGCGGGCAAACGTTTTGTGTCGAAGCCAGCCTGGCATGTTCCTTGCACTGACCGCCGCACATATGCTTTCTGCTTGACTCTCAACCGGGCTGTTGGTGTTGCTTCCGCCGTCGCAGGGAATTATACGCGAGAGAAAACGTTGTGTGCGTCGTTGGTTTCTTTCAACTCGTATGCACAGCCCGCTAAGCGCGCAGGCGACAGGGACACAAGGGAGTTATCAGCATGAGAGCGAGTGATCGAGTTGAGCCGTAGACGTGATGCTGAGAGAATGATCACCGAGTCGGCGATCTGAATTGTACAAACACGTACGCTCAAGTAACGTGTGATAGAAGGCTTTAGCTTGCTCGCTACATCCCCTCGTGCCCCCAGCGTTGATACGACTGATACAGTCCCCAGACTTTCTAGGCCCTTTAGGACGCGGTTTCGGGACGGCTTCAGCATCATAGTACTCGCGCACGGCTGGAGGATCGCCAACGCGGAGAGGACACAAAGCGGTGGTTCTTGACTTCTGGTATAAATCAGCAGCAGGTCAAGCATATGCGGGAAGAGGGGATATCCTTGAATAGAGACTGCCGCAGGTATCTGTGAAGTAAGCCAAGGTAGTGGTAGCGAAGGGAGGCTGCAGCTGGCAGTGCCGAGGACGGAGGAGCACAAAGATTCGCCAAGGGAACGTCGGCGGCCGTTGACAAGGTAAGGTAGATGACAGCCGGAGGCTTGCTGCGTGGGCTCGCGGTGAGGTAAGGTGAGCCTGGCTTCTGTTGCTTGAGCCAGGCCGAGGTACCTGCATCTTCGGGCCGTGATCCAGACAAAGTACCGTTCTATCAGAGGGGAGCCTCCTGGATACCTATGGTGATTGAAGAGAGACAGGCCCCTCGAAGGATACAAGTGTGCATAGTGTGAGAGATACCGTGTCCCAAACCGGGATCCGATCGTGGAGGTCCCCATCTCCAAATTCGAGGTTGGCACAGATGGGTTTGGTAAGGCAGGCACGTTGGTAAGGAAGGTGAGTAAAGTAAGGTAAGGTGACGAGAGGTAAGGTATGACAAGTACCTGGGTATTCTCACACCCCCAGAGCTTTCACCCACCTCCATCCGAAGAGGAAAGACAACCCCGGCAAGTCTAAGGTAGTGTCTGGCCAGACCTGGAGTGGGAAGCAACCACCACACGCGCACTTACACACACCCACACACGTACCTACACCCACGTACACCCACGTACACCCCCCCCCTGTAGCTTTCACCTCCCCCTTCCTCCTCCTCAAGACATCGTCCCACACAAATTACTAGGCCTTCCACACCACAACCAACCGTCCTCGGCCAATTCTATGAGGTGACTTCGTCGCTTCCTGAGGGGAAGGTGGCGCTTTCTCCCCCAATTTAGGACTTCCTTCCACCTCCATGGGCTACTCCAGAAACATCCTGGTGCGGACCATGTTGTCTCCCTCAAATCTCTCCCGCCATAAGTCCCGGATATCATCCGTTGCCATCCGCATCCACGTTGGATTCCGCTTGATCTGATCTCTTATTTATGACCATCGGCACAGCCAGCTTCAAATCAAGATTCTTCCATCACAGCCCAGAAAAAAGTCACCACTTTATCAGAACCTTACTTGATCTATTACTCAATATCTCCAAGAGACACAAGACACGCAAGACACCCCCTAACAACCTATTGATACGGCATTCTACCTTACACCGCGTTACATTCATCATGGCGTTGACATTCAACCCTGGCAACATCGTTGCTCGTGACATTGATCCTACCCATGTGCACCCTGAGATCCTAAAGATTGTGACAGAGATCTTGGACCTTCGCCTCAACACATTCGAGTCCACCATAGCTGTCTCTGCAAGAGATTACTTTGCTTTTGGCGAGGAGGGTCGGCTCTTCATGGCATTGCAGATGGGGTACGCGTCCATATCTACTTTGTGCCTGTCTAATACCACTCTTTCATAAAGTCCCTAACATTCATCACAGGCGCATATTGGGCCAGCCTGTCATGTGGGTCAAGGACGGAATGCATTCTAGCGTTGATAGATGGGTTCTTGGGCCTTGTGAGAGGTTCATTGCCGGTCCACACATGATTGTCTCCGTCAACGGTATTGCTGTCGTCGTCCCTCGACCACCACCACAACTCCTCGAGGAAGCACCCGGTGCAACCACCCAGTTCGTCAACGCTCCTGAACGAAGAGTCAAGATCACACGACCTCCCAACGCCTTCATCCTCTACCGCAGCGACTATCAAGCCCAAATCAAGCAGATGAACCCTCAACTCCAGAACAATGATATCTGTAGGTGACTGAATTTCAACAGCCCTGCACCATCTCGCTGACCTTTGAAAAGCCGGAATCCTAGGAAAAGCTTGGAATAATGAGTCTCATGAAGTCCGCGAAAGATACAAGGCTCTCGCGAAAGCCTACAAGGAGCGCCACAACAAGATGCACCCTGACTATCGGTATACGCCACGCAAGCCTTCCGAGAAGCGTCGTCGCAACCGGAGGAGCACTTCAGCCTAATCGTCCCTGCCACCCCGTTCTAGAGATGGAGATCAAGGATCGTAGGAGCAAGAAGCGATCCATCACAACGTCGCTGCATTAGTTTCTACCATGCTAGGTCTCAATGACTGTGCAAGAACTTTCGCGACTACAAGTTGCCGCGAAGGAGCACCTTCGTCTGCTGCCTTAGGCCGAGTATGCCTCGTCTTCCCTCAGAGCCATGTCCCAGCTCGCGCCGAGAAAGTCGAAAAAACACCAACACTTGATGTTCGGGCCAGAACTAAGCAGACATGCCGTGCCCGGCACTCACCCCTACCATGGTCAGCCGGAGCAAAAGAGACTTCTTCTGCTAACTTAGGGGCCTGTCGAGACCAAGAAAGGCTCGAATTGGTGCAAGGCTCCAAAGCCACTTCGTGGAGTTTTACCTGCTCTACTCACAAGATGGGCGAATTCCGGACGCATCATTGGGCGGAGACGGTGGCGACGCTCTTGATGGGGTTCAAGCAAAGAGTGAGCTACTTCGAGCAGAGCAAGACTCGAAAGGATAGAGCAATTCGCGTCGTCGCTGCCGAAGAATCGGATGTCTAACTCTGCCATGATACGAAGATGAGCCACCACAATACCGATATAGAATGCTTGATAGATTTACTAAAACGATAATGGAATCATAATGTTCATGTCTCATTGCCTTAATCTTCTTCTTCTGCACGGCTAAACTACCTAGCTGTCTCTTTTCGATAGTAACGGTTACAGCTCGTTACACTGTTCATCGAATCTCGCGTGACTCCACATCGCCCCTTAGAAATGTATAGACTACGACGCTTGAGACTGGCTCTTTTTCCAATCACTGCTCCATATAAAAGTACCGCACCTCCACTCCGTCCCCTTTTCCTTTTCTCCGGATTTCCCCAGAGGACGGGCGCAGATGAAAAACGACCTGCCTATGTGGATCATCAGCTATGAATGGGGGTCGAGGGGGGGCGGGGGCAGAAAGATCGGCATATGTCGGGGGACGAGAGAGAGGAGGGTAGGACAGAGGCCTCGGTGGACGCATAAACGAGTAAGAAGGGGGTAAGGCGTGTGTGTGGTGTGGTTGGGTTTAGACTTACCACAGTTGACGCCCGGCTTCTTGGTCTGGAAGCTGATGCAGGGCTCACCGTGCTCGCACTTTGGCACGACCCTCTTTCCCAGGTTGAACTTTGACCAAGACTCCTTGACTTCGATGGGGTCAAAGACCTTTTCCGACGTCGCCGTCTCGAATGGCTTCGCGGAGGATGAAGGAGGCGTGAGTTCTTTGCCGCCGCCGTTGCTGCCGGGTTGTTCTACCGTGCCCACCGCTTCTGATAGTCCCGAGAGGGACCGGATAGGTCCAGCAGCAGCACCACCATCACTTGCGGCTTTGTTCTTGGTGAAGGGCGATGGTGGATGATTGGTCTTTGCCGCGTCTGCTTGAGTGGGCGAAGACTGGGTTGGTGGTGGTTGTGGCGGGTTCTTTGGCTTGAAGAAGCCCATGAGGGTGCTCTGGGCCTTACCGTCGGATTCGTTGGTTTTCGACTTCTTGGGGGCTCGTTTAGCTGATGCTGCCGATTCGGCTGGTCGTTTTACGAGCGGGTTGGTGCTTTGTGACGAGGAGAGTGTCGACTTGGGGGGTGGTGACCTTGCCGTGTTGGACTGCATGGATGCCTGTGAGGCGGCGGGCACGTCTTCGGTCGTCGTGGTTGCCTGCGAGGCTTCCGGGTCTTGCGTCTCTTGAGTCGTCACGGGGTAGTCGCCACCATCTTCGGTTGGAAGACTGTGTAACTCGAGAGGAGTCGATCCGGGGCTTGGTGCGGGCTTCGGGGTGGGCTTCTTCATGAACATGTCGCGGATGTTGCGTCTTCGGTCGAACTCAGGGATGAGTTTCGCGGATAGGGGAAGAAGGTCCTTTGGTGACCATTCCCTCAGCCGTTTACCGTCGTGGAACATACCACTGGGGTTCATCACGTCGAGTACGGGTGACTCCTTACCGTCCGTTGTGACGACGTCATTCATGACTGCGAATACGGGGCAGTGGTCCGATCCCATCAGCCCCTCCTGAATATTTGAGTCCGTGAACCAGTCCTTGATGCCCGACGAACATAGGATATAGTCTATCCGGCTGCCGTTGTTCGCCGGGCGGGTATTCCTCTTTGTGTCCCAGCAAGTGAACATGCTCTGCCTGGTGGGGTGGAAGATACGCGTCAAGTCATGGAGGACGGGCGTCTCCTTTCCTTCATCGCGTTCGCCGACGACCTGGCCACCGACGACGAGCTGGTTGATGAACCGACGGCTTGGCCCCTGCATCCACTCTTCCACAGTCATGCCCTCCTTGCGGAGCGTCTCCCTGAGGTTGCAGGTGTCCATCTCCTCGCGAATGACGTTGAGGTCACCCGTCAAGATGACCTGCTTCCCGGCCGCGACAAGATTCCTCACGCGTGCATCGAGGGCGCCGAGGTAACCCAGTCGGAAGTCGTCGCGAGACGAGTCGCGGGTGGCGGGGCTGTAGGTGCCGATGAGCACAAAGGCCGGGAACTCGAGGATGACGCACCGGCCTTCCGAGTCGAGCGTCGCCTCATCTACTTCGCTGGAGAGCTGGCTCGCGCGCGGGTAGCCGCCGATCTGCTGGTCTTCAGGCAGGTCGCGAAAGCTGGTAGTTGAGTTTGGAACTGGAAGGACGCCTGTGATGCCTTCTTCGGCGCGGATGGGGCAGCATGTTGCGTTCCGGGTATATATCGCGACACCGGAATATCCTGGGGTGAGAGGTGAGAAACATACTGAGGGACGATGACCGCTGTGAGCTCACCCTTCTTGTATTTCGGTAGGCTGAAGAATACATCCCAACCAGGTACTAGTACCATGTCATCTTTGAGGTCTTTGCGCTGAATTTTCGTCTCTTGCATGACTACGATGTCCGCCTCGAGGGTTTCGAACATTGCCTATAAGCTTTTGTCAGTAACAAGTGGGAACCCGCGAGGAAAGAGGATAACGGACCTGAAATGTTCGTTGTGTGCTCCATGGCTGATACCCAAACGGATTTCTCGGTAGTGTCAATTGAAGTACATGGATATCCTCAGTTGAAGGAGACATACCTGATGCCATTGACTGTGATACAAGGATCGTGAGCGAGCGGGAACATCTGTCAAATGATAGGGACCCAACTCACCATTCCATGTCACAATACGCAACCCCATCCTGGCCGATGATTTGTTTGCTCCTGATATCACGATTAGAAAAGACTTGAATTCACAAACGCCGATATCACGTCGCTTTCATGCCCATGCCCGAGATGTCAAAGGTTGGGTTGCTGCATCAAGCTCAGAGGTTTAAGTGCTATCTTCGCCTCCAATTGTGGAAATGGATGACTAGGGTATCAAAATTGTGAGTTGAATTTCAAAAGAATCAAGTTGCATGAGAACCGACGCTGGGACGCCTCAATTAAACTGTCAAGCCCTGGTCAACGCGACGTAGCTGCCGTCATTGAAGTGGTGAACGCGACGGTTTGCGCGGTGTCCCGTGATTGCCTACGCACGTGACTAAATGCGACATACTGCAAGTTGCTGCAACACATGAACGCGACATATTCCTCTATCTTAATCATGTGTCTCTCAGTGCAAATAAATTTCCTAGAATTATTGCACTAATTCTTTTTTGATCATTCAACATGAAGAAGTCAGGTATCTGAGTCGAAGTCAGGAAGGTAAGCCGAGACGAGCATCTGGTGTTGGTGGAGGTACGTACCGAACCCGGGCCCTCCCTTCCTGCTTTCTCCGCAAATGACCTGACATCATTTAGTCATCCCCAAAAGCCATCTTTAGGCCTTACAAACCAGGCACTTGCAAGGCCGTGAACGTTCCCGCTAGCCGAGCTCTGGATAGAGAATGACCTGATCCTCCGACTCCCGACTTCACAAAACCTCGAAATCCACCACCAACGCCCACCCGGCCGAAATCGAAACCTCTCCCCTCCACCGATATCTTCCAAACACAAAGATGCAGCGCCAGCTCCTCTCCGCCGCCGCGCGTGCCGCCCGCGCCCCGGCAGTCCGTTCCACCGTCCAGCGCCGCTTCGCCAGCACCACCGAGAACGCCTTCATCAAGGAGCGTGAGGCTGCCAAGCACCACGCCGCGCAAACCACCGGTTCGTTTCTCCGCCCTGTTCGAATCCGACATACTTCAATGTTTCGAGTTTTGGGGAGCCAATTGGGCTCAATTGACCCATCGAGCGGCGAAGGGAGGACCCGGACTAGATACAATATGGAGGGAAAAAACATGAGATGCTAACATATTGAGTAGGCCTCTGGCGCAAGATCTCCATCTAGTATGCACACCACCCCTCCATAAATCTCAGTCGAGGTCTCCTCAAGCACCGAATCTGTCATCCCGCTCGATATCTGCCCGGCCATGTCAGCCAATACCGCTATAATTGAGTATCACGAAGCAGCCGGGAAAGAGCGCGGGATTTGATTCGGGAACTGCTGGGGAGACATGGGAGACTAATTTCAAGAGTGCAAATGCTAACCCGACGCTCCTCACCTTCACAGCGCCTGCATCCCCGCCCTCGGCCTCGCTGCCGCCAACGCCTACGTCCTCTGGAACGAGCACTGGGACCACTGGAGCCACATGCCCCCTCTGGAGGAGCGCGTCGAGTACTCTTACCAGAACATCCGCACCAAGAACTACCAATGGGGCAACGGTGACAAGACCATCTTGTACGTTTTCATCATTCTCCTCTGGTCCCCTCCCCGCTCAATTTCATGCACGCGGCGGGACGAGGAAGTGAATTTGTGGGAGAGACTAACACTGAAAACAGCTGGAACGACAACGTCAACTACCACAACCCCGACAAGGCTTAAATTAAGCCTGTCTAGTTTGAACGTGATATCGCTGAATTCAGGAGACGAAGGAGCGATCCATAGACTCGGGGTGTGACACGCCTGCTGAGGGGGTAGACTATCCTGTACATTTTCCCTATGTCACAGCAATCGAGAGATGCGGCCTTTTTCAAAAACTTCAGGAGTGTCATCGTGAAGGGTATTGATGCGTTGTGCTATGTGAACTTGCTGCTCGTCATATCCCTCTGCAGGTATTCCGGGCGTTGCTAACATGTCATATCGCAAGTGCTGCCGCCTCCTTGCGCAGGGCTACATATGCAGCCGCGTAATCCGCTGCCAACACCTTATCCCCCGCAACCTTCATGATGGTTGCCTTCTTGGCCATCATCTCACACTGCCTTGTGATATCCCCGATACTCGAATAATGATCGAACGCCTTTTGTATGGCACCCGTAGCCCGGGTCAGGTACTCCCGCCTCTTGGCCGACTGCGGTGCCATCGTCCCCGCGATGCCCATGTTGGCGTCGGCTAGGTACGAGTACAGCTGCCCGCTCAGCGCTGCGGAATCGCACTCGAGACTCCGCGGCAGGACGGCCGTGAGGAGCTGCACCGAGGCGTCGAACTCGCCCAGCGACGTCAGGATATTCGCAACGGCGCCGATGGCCTGCCACAGGCAGGACACCAGCCTCGCCCTCCATGCCATGCTCGCGGCGCGCATGGCGATGGTGAAGCCCCGCTGCGGACGCCCGCACTTGTCATAAAGGTGAACCTTGATCAGCATGAGCCGCACGCGGAGCGAAATGTCTCTCTTATCGTCGCGAATCGCCGCCAGCATGTCTTCGACCTTGTTGAAAGCCGCCTGTAGGTCACCCCGCCGCGTGAGGCAGTCGATGTGGAGTAAGTCGACGACAAAGGCCATGTCCGGTTCCAAGTCGTCCTTTTTGGACTGCAAGAGCTGCGAGAGCAGCTGCTCTGCACCGTCAAGGTTGTTGTGGTGCAGGTCCCGCTTCAGTTTGATGATGCCCCGGTACTTGTACCAGTATTGGCTCGGCTTCCATGATCGCAGGGCGTTCTCGTCGAGGGCCTCTAGTTTCTGCAACGCCTCGTCAAATTTGCCTCTCGCCGCGAGCTGCGACGCCAAACGAGATGTGACCTTGAGCTCGTCGTCGAATATCGAATGTCTCGCGTGACACCGTAAGAAAATCTCACAGTCCATGGCCGAGAGCTGCGACAGCCCCAGCCTATCCCACAGAGCAATCAGGATGGACAGCTGGGCGCCAAACATATTCTTCATGTTCCGCTCGACAATGAGGTGAGAGCTGCGAACCACAAGTTCGACCGATGTCGCCACGCTCTCGCCGTTTGCCAGGCCAAGCTTCGCTTCACTGAGCAGCACTGACGCCCACAATGTCCACATTCCCGTCTCCTTCGCCTTGACTCGCAGATAGGAAAGACTCTCCTTGGCTGTGCCGAGGAGACTGTCTGCCTCCAGGTCTCTCACAAGGTCCGGGTGTGCTCTGCCAAAATGGAAAAGCCAGCTAAGTGCAAAGTTTAAACAGGTCATGTCGCGGTTCTCGCGGGCCGTTGATACGGTTTCGAGCATGGCTGCGACGGCTTCTCTGTAGCACCCAAAATCTGCTTGCAGAACTGCCAGGTTCATCAAGGCGTATTGATAGAATAGTCTGTCTCGGTTCTGCATCGTGTAGTCAAAGTATTGATGGAGGAAATCAAATGCTGTAGGATAGTCGCCTGATCTCCAAGCATCGAGGAAACTGCAGAATATTAGTAAAAGTGTTCATTAACAATGGTCGGAGTGAGTTGCCTTAGATAATGCCTCAAGCTAGGCACGAGAAAACTGTCTCCAAGAAGATCATGAAACTGGTTCCTCAGTTCCAATGGTATTCGGTTGCCGAATTCTACTCTTGTCAGCTTTGGATCCTGAAAATCTAGAAAGATTTGCTCACTCTGCATCTGCTCGATCTGGAACTCCAGCAAAAGCTCAATGTCGTCTGTGCTCACCGGCACAGCAGCAGGAGTACCGTTCCTCACCATATCGCCATAGACGACAGATGTGAGCGCCGCAACACCCTCCAAGTCCCACTCCGATTGCTCGCCCGTCATGAGAACATTGTCGAAGCTGAGCCGGCCAAAGGAAGGGTTCCTCTTCCGGAGGTACCCCGCCGTAGGCTGCCGATACTGCACGAAATCCGTCCAGAGCTGCGTCGCATCGTGGAACAGCAGCCTTGTGAACTCGAGCTGGCACCGCCGCACAAACTGACCCAGCGGCGAGTTTCTCGACAGTGTGATCCCAGGTTTCTGCTGCTGCTCCTGCAACAGCTGCGCGGCAATGGTCTCGTCGCCGCCCGCCGCCCGCAGCAGTTCTTCTTTCGTCTTGGCCAGGCACTGCGACTGGCGCGCGAAGAAGTCGTGGAGCAGATCGAGAGAGTTGATCCCCCATAGCTTGGCGAGGAACGTGTCCCATAGCTTCCGCCCCGGCAGGCCGACAACGACGGAGTGGGCGCTCAGCAGCTTTTCAAAGTCCTTGATGCCGATGACGAGGCTCACGGTGCTCTCGGCTTTTTTCCAACGCGTGTCCTTGCTGGCGGTGTTGGTGAAGGACTGAGGGTCTGGGTCGAGGAGATGTGATGTGATGAAGGAGAGCACGGGGATGATTGCCGTGGCGGGGACATGTTCGTCCGTGTACAGCTCGATGAGAGCGAGGAGGCCAATCTTGGCAGGCGTGAGGTATCGAGCCATTATGGGCTCTGCTTGCGAAAGTTATGCAGCTTCGTCAGATATTCAGTCCCAATGGGGTTGGCTTGCCCGGAAGCTCATCGGATGGCGTGAACGGTGAACCCGTGGGCGTCGCGGTTGACCATGTCACTTGAGCTAGGTGAGGTCAAGCAGCACGGCGCGTCGCGCCTGCGTCAACTGAAGGTCCCGTAGCAACCAAATTTCAACCAGGAGATGTCAGCCGGGCGAGAGAAGTGATTACAAAGCAAGAAACAACGTCCGAAATCTTGGCGGCTAGAGCTCTCCTGTTTGTTAGTCTCGGTGTTGACAGTGAGGTTTCTGTGATGTTGGGCGTCCCCACAGCAGCCAGCGAGAAATGTGATTGGTCACCAATGCTTGTATGGCTCGTGAACGTCTGTTTCGCGACTACATTCACGACACACATCGCTGTCGAGTATTATACGTCGAAGTTGTAATTTTTCTCGGGGGAAGGCGATTGATTCTAATTGAGTGGCAAATCTTCAAAATCACAGTAGCGATTCAACCAAAGAAGATTTATTCTGAGGTGTTACGTGGAACGATGTCATCTCTTCCCCACAGTGTTACACCTGGTTCTTGACATGATGCATTACATTTGTACGTTATCTTACAGATATTGCTACATTATTTGATGATGGGCTGAGATCTTCGGCCGGGCCGGCTGTTGAACTCGAATTCTCTCCTAAGCCAGAATGTGTCCTCTAGCGAACCTGCTCTGTTAGGGAGCTTGTGATGCATTCCCAGACCGGCACTCCCAATTTTGAAGCCAGCATCTGTATTAAGACTTTCCGACTTTCTCAAGTCTCTTTCCAACGAATGCTTTCCCCCTGCCGATTCCTCAACTCGCTCTCCCGCGCCTCTCTCGCCTCGTCTGCAGCCAAAATATCACTTTCACTGCCCCCGTCAACCTCATCAACATCATTCGTCGCCCAAATCCTCTCAATGCAAAGCTCAAACGGCCCCGGCACCCGATCCGTAAGCCCCACACCAACCGTCGTGACCTTGGACCTTAGCATCTCCGTCTGCGGCTCAATAACGAAGCCGTGATTCGTCCTTACGAACTCGTTCCACTTGACAAACACCGTCTCCCACTCCCCGGGGCGCTTGGCGAACATCCTGTGCTGGTGCAAATCCGTCGGTACCACCGAGTCGGTCTGCAGGTTGATAAAGTAGCTCCGGCCGTCCGACTTCACGCGCATCGCGAGGTAGGAGTACGGGTCAATGTCCCAGACGGCCTTGCCGAAGAGCGTGGGCTTCTGGTCTGGCGTCCGCCATGCCGCGAAGCCTGTGCGTTGGATTTTGGGGTCGTTTTTGGGGAGGTCTGTTGATATTGTGCCGTGGAAGCGGGCGTGGCCTGCGCTTGTCGTCGGCGTGCTTTGTGGTGATGTTGTCGTCGCTGTCGAGGAGGGGGTGGAGGAGACCCATTCGAGGGCGCTGTGGGAGAAGCCGCCAATCTCTTGGTCGGACATGAGTTTGCAGTCGTCGGTCGAGCCCGGTGCGCGGAAGTCTTGGAGGATGTAGGGACCCGAGGGGCCCTTGATGCCTTCGGCTTTTGCGACTGTCGCAATGTTACGTTAGCTTTCTTGACCCGTACAATCCAGGTAAGGGTAACTAGTGTATAGTCGGAACTTACCAATACTTGCGCGACGCTTGAACTCGTCCATGGTTCGGGAGAATATGCCCTTGGCCATCAGTGAGGGCGTCGCGCGCATCTTTGCGGTCGTTTCGCCGGCGCCGCCGACAGGTTAGCTTTCTAAGTGATTTTTCGGCTGTTCGGATTCGAAGCTCGCTCGCGCGATGCGCCCGTGGTGCTGTCGAGTCTGTGGGCGGCGATTGGCAATTGACCTCCGTGCCTCTCTCCGTGTCCCGTTTCGGCGGGAAATTTGGCAAGGTTAGCTCTCCGGTTACGATCGTCAACTGTTGCTCAGATTAATATTCCCGGTTGCTTGTCTTGGAGCTTTCGGCACCAATCTAAGGTACATGGGTACCAGTACAACGAGCTCGAGCTTCCATGCGGGGGAAAGAAAGACCGTGTTCCGCCTTCAACGACACCTCATCTCCCATTCCCTACAACCACCATTCATTGGAGGTCATCATAATCTAGGCCTTGCCGTGGAAAATGCGCAAAGCTGTCCAGGATGACACTACTGGGCTTTTACAGTCTGATCCGGTCAATTCGTTACACTGCTGAGTTCAAAATTCCCTCAGACCTTTAACAAACCGATTGCCCGTGAACCTCTATTGCCTCTGTAAACTTTCAGCCGACTTAGGGAGCATTATCACGCGCCAGCACCACTGACCCTGTCTCTGAACAAGACAGTAGATTTACTCCATGTCCACTAGAGGTGTATGACGTTCAGTATGTCACAATCACATGCGAAGTGGGAGGCTCAAAAAGGTCTACTCAAGCGTGCATTCCTGACTGATCTATCCGTAATGGTAGTGAGTGTCCTTACACCTTGAGTAGACAACGGTGCTTTCTGCACAAAACCCAAGTTCATCTATAATCCCCAGTTCCTGTTCTCTATAACCGAGTCATTCCGATCATTCGAGTACAAGACCAAGGTCCTGGCATACTTGAACCCCTCCAATGCTTTCAAGTTTCCACCGTATCTGAAGAAAAAAACCACCAAACTTTTGTTGAAGAGGAAAATCTTGTAGTAAAACACAAGATTCGAAGAAGGGTAAACACACTATTTGGAACCCAAAGAGGATTCGGAAGAAAGATTTGGAATGAACCAAGAGAAGTCCGGAGTTTAGTTGGAACGGTCGGAGCCGTCAGTGACGAAGGCCTGGTTGACATCACTCATGACAGGCTCGGACTGCATCAGACCAGTGAAGGGCATCTGAGGGTGGTTGGCAGGGGAAGAGTGCGGCGCGAAATCGCGAGTGAACGGAGTCCAGAGAGGAGTGCCGTGGCCGTAGCCCCAGAAGCCAACGGGAGACTGCTGAACAGGGGTCTGGACGGGGCCACCCTGAGCGTAGTACGGCATGCCATTGTTGTTGTTGTGCATAGGAGTTCCCATCTGAGAATGAACGGGGGGAGGGGCCATGGGGTACTGGACCGGAGTCTGCTGCATGGGCATTCCCTGGGCCATGGGCTGGCTGATCTGCTGACCCATGGGCTGCGCGTTCATGGGAGCCTGCTGAATCATCTGCTGGTTCATGTTGTGACCCATGGGCTGCGCATTCATGGGAGACTGCTGAGCGATCTGGTTGTTCATATGGGTGCTCATCTGGTTGCTCATGGGCTGCATGTGCATAGGAGAGTGTATAGCAGGCTGAACCTGCTGCATCGGGCCAGGCTGCATCTGCATCTGCGAAACGATCTGGTTGTTCAAGGGCAGCTGAGTCTGGATCTGCATGCCCTGGTTGCTGTTGATCTGTGGGTGCATCTGAGTCTGAGTCTGGATGCTCTGCATGTTCTGCTGCATGTTCTGCTGCACGCTCTGCTGGGTGTTCTGCTGAGTGTTCTGCTGCATGCAATCGCCATTCTGCGGAGCCTGCAGCGACTGCGTGCCAACCATCAGGCCATGTCTGGGGTTGAGAGGATAGCTAGGTGGCATGACAGTCAAGGTGCCCTGGGCAGCCTCGGAGGAGGGAGCAGCCTCGATGGCCAGGCTGGTCAGGCGCTGCTGAACATGACTAAGACGAGCAGGAGTAGAAGCGACACTGCCATGGTAGCTGTTGTTCTGAAAGGCGCGGTTGCTGCCACCGCCGTTGAAGCCACCGTAGCGACGACGTCTATCCATACGCTGTTGAACGCGGATGATGTGGTCCTCGACGAGGGAGTCATTCTAGTGAGCATGTCAGCTTGAAGGTTCTTCACACTTCAGTCAAGTAAGACTTACGAAACGCTCAATGGCAGACCGGGCATAGCTGACGTTGGTAAACTCAACAAAAGCAATCTGCTTGGGACCGTCTGTGCAGCTGTCAGTTTCGTTCACATAAGCATAGGAGGTATTGATTGAGACTCACCCTCGTAAGCGCACTGCTGGGTATGAACGGCAACCACACCTCCAATTTGATCCATGAGGTTGCGAATCTTGTCCTCGGTGAAACCGAGGGGGAGATCACCCATGAAGATGGAACGGCCGTCACGCTCTGCAGTGTTGTTCTCCATGGGAGGACGGTGAGGCATGCGAGCGCGGATCTGCATGGCCTTCTTGAAGTCGTACGACTCAACCCTGTATGTGTGGTTCATGCGGAAAGCCCGAAGCACCTGCTGAGAGGGATCATGAACAGCGAACTGGACACGAACAGTGACCGGAAGTCCGAGCTTCTCTTGAATCTCCTTGTCCAAAAGGTTGATTCTGTCAAGGGCGCCGAATGGAGTCAAGAGCTCCTGGGCCTCCTCAACCGTCATATTAACTCGATCATGGCGGTAGATGATGTAGGTGCCTATGTTAGAATGTCAGCTTCAATCACGAGAACGTAAGGAGACCGAACTCACGGTTGGCGCGAACAGTCTCGGTGCGGCACGGGCGACCAAGAATCAAGCTTCCTCTGCCCTGGATGCGGGCATCCTCGGCATCCTCCTTCGTCTGTGATTGTGTTAGCGAGGCTGTCGAGAGTGAATACCATGTGGAAAGCTGCTTACATTGAATTGAACGAAGGCGTAGGGCATGCCGCTTCCATCGCGACGAATCTTGACGAAGACAACGCCGAAGCGGTCGAACTCGCTGATCACAGCGGCCTCGAGAGTAATGTCATCCTTGTACTCAGGGAGGCTGATATGATAAATTAGTGTTGAGCACTGATGAGCTTCTCTCGAGATTGGAACTTACTTGGCAACGAAGATGCAAGAACCAGTAGGGAAGCCGAACTGAGAGGTATCGGCGACATTGCGCATGAAGGAAGAGATGCCCTTGCTGGGAGAGCCACCGACATACTCATTGCGCTGAGACATGCCATTGCCACCAATCTCCGAGGTCTGAAGGTTGCTCTGACCGAGGGTGTAAGACAAGGCCGTGACCACGGGATCCTTGCCTGAGCCAGACGCGGTCTCGGTGAAGACGTCGCTAGCGGTGGTCTCAGGGATGGTGGAGCGGCTGCCACCCCTATGAAACAAAGTCAGATTATGTCCAGAACGTGATGGAAATTCCAAACTTACACAGCGGCTGTGGCGGACGAAGTAGGACGCAGCGCCTTGGCGGCATCCTTGGAAGAACGACTATCAAATGTCAGTGGTGATGAGAAAATGCCGTAGAACAGATGTCACTTACGAAGGACTGCCTCTCAGAGAGGAAGTGTTCAACTGCGCCGAGCTCTCAGCTGTCTCAAGAGACGCGAGCAAGCCGTACGGGTTACCCGCGAGGTACTCGTTGGTAAGGCGGACGCCGCCGCCAGTCTCACCATCCTCCTCCGAGGAGGAGGACTTTCCGGTGGACTTGCGACCATTGCGGTCGCCAGCCTGGCCAGCATTCTGCGAGGCCATCGCAGCAACGCGCAGCGCCTGCTCACGGTCGTGCTGGATGCCCAGCTGCTCAAGACGCTCCATGAACATGGCTCTGTCAGCCGGATCAGCCAGGAGATCGCTCATTGAAGCCATCGCGAATGTGTATGCTGAAGTTGTTAATTTCGCAAACGACGGTTTCGAGGATTGAGAGCTTCGAGAATGATGAGATTGGATATGAGAAAGTGATGTAGGCAAGAAGCAGTGGAAGCTTGAGATGGGAATGGGTATGGGTTGTGGGTATGAGTTGTTGTGTGAAGAGAAGTGTAGATATTTTGACTGCTGATGTGTGAGTTGTGGAGGTTGAAGAAGGTAAACAAACAGCAAAGGGTGGGTGAATTTCCGAGAGGTAGAGGAATCCAGAGGATAGAGAGATCGTGGGATTCAGATTCAACCCACAGGGCAAGGCTAGGGCTTTAAATGAGGCTATCGTGGGTCACTCACCTCTCGCAATAGTTGCTGAGAGGGCGGGAGCAGCCTCATGGGCTGATGCCCGACCTGCTCCCGCCTTCTGTGAGGTCATGACCTCACTCACGATAGTTGCAGAAGGGCGAGAGCAGCCACGTCTGTTCCCGCCCTTTGCGATGAAAGGCCATAATCTCACAGAAGAGGCGAGAGCAGCCTCATGAACGAGAGCTCTCACCTGTTCCTGCCCTTTGTGAGATCATGACCTTAAATCACAAAGGGTAGGGCAGAGAGCAGCCTCATGAGTGACAGGCTTGTCTGCTCTCACCCCTTTGTGAGGTGTTTGTGACCTCACTCACGATAGTTGCAGGGTGGGCAGGAGCAGCCTTGTCGATGATAGCTTGCTCCCACCCTTCGTGAGGTGAGGTCATGACCCGACAGGTGATTGCAAGGAGGGCGAGAGCACCCTTGTAAACAAGGGGCTCTGCCTGCTCCTGCAGTATTGTTTGAGCGAGTTATTCTAGCAAATTTTCGAGCAGATTTTTCGAACAAGTTTTCGAAGCAGATTGTTGTAGTGTTGAAGCAAAATATCGAGAGAGCTGTTCAGCAAGTCAGTTATCAGAATTCTGATTGAAAGAATAGGTATGGGATGCTCTCACCAGCCCACTCATCGTTTCTTGCGCGGCGATGAGATGGGCTGCCCTCATCGCGATTTTGGGACGGCAGCTCTCGTCTGATGTGGGTGAGAACAAGTTGAGAAGGAGTTTGTGCGCTCCAAGTGGAGAGACTTTGTTCACCTGGGAAAATCTGGGCGGCGGGCAGAATACGACGGACGAATACGGCAGGTACAAGTTGAAGACTCCTGCCTCAGGCGATACTCAACCCATCATGAGGGTTGCTCCTGCCTTCCGTCTGATGCATCTACGTTACATGGAGGTGACCAAATATTGCGGTCAAGTTTCACCAGTGAGAGATGAGGCATTGAGGGTTCTAAGACGAAGATGAGCTGTAAGACGAACACGAGCTTCACTCACTTCATCGCTAATATTACCGCTGAAAGAGACAGTAAGACAATGACATCATGAGACTTATGGATTTTTTCTCTAAACAAATGAAAGTGCAAGCTGAAGTACAATATTCTTTGTCGAGATAATGGTGATGAAAATGCCTTGCGGAGCACTGGTTCCTGCTCATCCTCCTACACTCTCCCTCCACACCTCTTCCACACAGGCAACTTGAACAGTCTCTTTTTTCTTATATTTCTTCAGTTATTTCGTCCATCGTCTGTTTTCCCTTCAAAAAATCACTTTGATTTCCTATTTTCTTCAAGCCTCATGGTTTGTGGAATGTGCCCTTTGGAAGACGTAATGGCGATCATACTGAAGAATTGATTCGATATGGAATAGGCTTGCATATTAAATGTGTATATAGTGTGTCCTCAATTCATCCAAGTCCAGTCAGTAGAGCTCATGCCTGATTATTGGGGGACTCGTCGATGATGATTCTTCATCATCGTTTGGTTCAAGTTAGGTAGCTTAGGTTTCCCAGGTTGCAAACATCGCACTGCTTCCAAGAGGGAAAGATCGACAATGATGAATTTCGGCATTCAAGAACGCATCTCATTGCGGCCTGAGAGGGCAGGACAATTGAGGTCACGCCAATACTCCTTGAAGAAGGTACTCGAGTACATCTTCTGCTGAACAGCACGCGAAAGATTCTGTAAGCGGGAAGGCCCTTGGCGTCTCCCGTTCTCACCTCAGGGCACTCTTGACCTTATCTTGTCTCTCAATATCCCAATTGAGGCCCAGGTATGTGCATTAGCAAGACTGAATACGACATGGCTGAACCTTCCACTCCAGAATTTATGTGAGTTGACACAGGGGCCTGTGAGGTACCTACTTGGATCCTCGCGCAGCTCTAGAGCGCTACTTCCCAGATACTCAAAAGCTTCATCGGGCAAGGACGGTTACCGTCCAATTCGTCTTCGCGATCTTCGCCCAACACAACACCTGCCTGATAAATCTGAGATCTCTGTGGTACCTTAGTCAGGTTGGCAGGTAGATACTTTCTCCAATAAAGTAGTAGTGAGTGGAAGGAAGACGACGATCGGCGAGGACATAAGGGCATGTCTGCCTCTCTCACGTCTCCCTTCTATTTCCGAGCTACATCACACCAACACATCATCACCCGCAGGCATAATCACAGCTATTCTTTTCTTGGCACTTCGCTTGAACTATTCAATACCAGACACTCAAGTTCAAACAAAATCTACAGACATGGTCGACGACGGTGTAGTAAGGGTCGTCCGAAACCCGCAAACGCAACAAGCTTCTCGAGGAGAAGCCGTCATAAATGACGACTGCTGGGACTTCGAAAACATGGGAAGCCATCTCCAGGTAACACACATCGATGGGACCGTCCGGAATGTGGACAGGGACGCTCTCGGCACTACCATCTCGTCAGAAAGTGGCAGTATCTGGCTATTGATGTTGGTAAGTAATCCATTCCATCTTGTTGTTGTTATTAAATCTGACTGATACACTCCAGGCCCAATCATTGGCCATCGCAGCTGCGTTTCTGGGTTGGGTAGCACCCGGAAACACGAGGTACGTGCTGTGATCATGAACACAATACGGCCTCCCTTGGCTCATACTAATGACAAACAATAGTGTGCTGTTCCATACAGACCTACCTCAGACAGACAAGGTGCATTGGACGCCAATCATGTAGTTCATGGGAAGCTCCATCGGATTTCTCCTCCTCGGTCGACTTTCAGACCTGTACGGACGGAGGCAGTTCATTGTCGGAACCTCCCTTCTGGGAGTCGTCGGCTGCCTCCTCGGCTCCTTTGCGGTCAACGCCGAGATGCTCATCGCCGCCAATATCTGCAACGGAATGGCTGCTGCCGCCCAGCTACCTCTTGGAGTTGCTGTAGCCGAACTCGTGCCGAACAAGGACAGAGCAAGAACAGTTGCCGGTACTTTAGTACTGCCATTCCTTGTTGCTGGTTTGGGCTCTGCCATAATCCCATCATTGTTGGACGATGGCAGCCCGGTGCAATGGCGTTGGGGCTATTACACGGGAGCCTTTCTGGCTTTCGTCTCCTTTCTCTTGTATCTGGGACTCTATCGCCCACCTTCGTTCTAGCAGCTCAATGTGGCCGGGAAGACCAAGCTTGAGATGATCAAGCATTTGGACTTTGTCGGCATCTTCCTTTACGTCTCTGGCTGCGTTTTGTTGCCACTCGGGTTCTGTTTGGGAATCTCCACGTACCCTTCTGTCGGCAAAGAGGTCATTGGAACCCTAGTCAGTGGTTTCTCAGCGCTTGTCTTGTTTGTAATACACGGTGAGGTTGGATCGCATTCGAATATTCTGACATATCTTCTAACGTATCGCAGAAGCATTTTCCACCGCCGAACAGCCTCTCATGCCTCCAAAGATGTTCAAGAATGTCCAGTTCGCAAGTCTCGTTGCTTGTGCAACTTTCTCCTCGATGGTTTTTTATGCCCTCACCGTCCTCTGGCCATTTGTTATCGGAAAGGTTTTCAACAAGGACTCGGACACGGTTGCTTGGTCTGCCTCATTGCTACCCTTTGGTGCCACACTCGGAATAGCCTTGACAGCTGTTCCGTCACTACGTGGTGAACGCTTCAGAAAACAGTGTATGGTAGCGTCAGGTGTCGCTCTGGCTCTCATGGCTCCATTATGCACTATATGGTTTGACACCCGCCATGGACTAATTGTTCTGACGGGCATATGTGCGTCTTTTGGTAAGTCTTGCGGCGATCCCCAGGCGTTGCCTGAGAGTTTTTGACTGATACATACGTCTTAGCTCTTGGCCACATTGTTGCCGTTGCCATCACTGGTGTCACCCTTGTGTGGGAACCGCAAGATATCGGCCTCGCATCAGGAGTCCTCGGCTCAATGTGTAGCTTGGGCTGTGCCTTCGCAAGGGCATTAGTTACCTTGTTATTGAGGAAAAAGCTGGAGGAGCAGCTGACCAAGTCCGTCACGCCAGTTGTCTTGGACGCTATCCTGCCCGGCCCCATTTTGAAACAACTGGCCACCACCATCCGAGAGCAAGCAACAATGAACGGGAAAACCAACTTGACGGCGTTCACATCAGTGAGCATACTCTCCAGGTTTGCAATTACCAACGCAATTCAAGCCGGATACAGTTATTCACTTCGATTGATCTTCCTTGCCATCATCCCTTTCTCCGCTATTCTCCTGATCGCCGCTTGCTTCCTTCCAAATCTGGACCAGTTCAATACTCTAAAAGTTGCAAGAAGATTGCAAGGCCCTGATGGAAACGCCCCACAGAATGATGAAGAAGCGGCCGAAGAACCAGGACTTGAGTTGTCGATGCTTGGTCGGCCTGTGTCAGCCGCAGATGTGATTTGACCTGTCTCAAGTGTTTTTTTGTTGACGGCAGCTTAGTAGGATGCTGGGTCATTGGGGGTTGGGTCACATCGGAATGTTTTCGACCAGCATTGCTTTAGTGTTAGAGGAGGAAAGACAATAAACTCATGAACTGTTTCCGCAAAAGGCGTTTTCTAGATCCACTCATGAGTTGTTTCGCGAATTCCAGGCGGCACAAAGGGTTCAGGTACGGGAGAGCGTAGTAATTCGACGGAATCCGGGGATTGCCTCATATCGAACGACCGGGATGGTGACAGACGATGATAACAGCTGTTGCGAGACCAATGAGACCAGGTTCGTATTCACCGGATGATGAATCCAATGTTCGTCAGATCCCGGCCGGTCTTTGGATTGACGATCATTGGATCGTTGGCTGAGGTGGTGGGGTGTGGAGACTGAAGTTTGTCAATCGAAGTGGGAAATGTCTTGTCCATCGACAGCCAAAGCTCCGATGGCGGGGCATGGCGGGGTGCAACCGACGTCGGTCGCTCACCCCAAAAATTATTGGGCCGGGGCGCCGCCGGCGACATGCCACTCTCCCCTTGACTCACATTGCCAACCCGCCCAATTTCTCTATTTATCTCCAAGCTGTGGCCCTCGCTGATTCAGTCCAATTCCTCCTTTTCGACAATTGATACCCTCGATACCCCTTCGTCATCTTTCACAATGGGCGAATTCCCCGTCAAGAAGTGCGGTACGTTTTAGCCCCTCCACCCCGCCATTGCCGCCCTTCCGCCATCGGGAAACCTCGATATCGGCAGATTGCAAACTTTGGCGCCTTTCAAGATGTATCCAACAATCCAAAGCTAATTCAGAGTCCACCTCAAGGCGTTCTCGGCTGCACCGGCTCCGTCGGCCAGCGCTTCATCCTGCTTCTGTCGCAGCACCCGTACCTCAAGCTCGTCGCTGTCGGCGCCTCGTCCCGCTCCGCCGGCAAGAAATACCGCGATGCCGTGAGGTGGAAGCAGGCCTCGCCCATGGGCGCCGTCGCCGACCTCGTCGTCCGCGAGTGCAAGGCCTCTGAGTTCAGCGACTGCGACGTCATCTTCAGCGGTCTCGACTCTGACGTTGCCGGCCAGATTGGTGAGTATTCCCAAGTGCTGCTGTTCCAACGCCTGCGAAGGAAGGACTGCACTCGCCAAGATTGAGAAACAATGGCTAACCACCACGGCCAAAACAGAGATGGAATTCCTCAAGGCCAACCTCGCTGTCTTCTCTAACGCAAAGAACTACCGCCGCGACCCTCTCGTGCCTCTCGTCGTCCCCACCGTCAACCTCCCCCATCTCGACCTGATCCCCCACCAGCGCAAGCAGCACAACCTCGAAAAGGGCTTCCTCGTCTGCAACTCCAACTGCGCCGTCATCGGCCTCGTCATTCCCTTCGCGGCCCTGCAAGCCGTCTTCGGCCCCGTCGACCAGGTCTCCGTCGTCACCATGCAGGCCGTCTCGGGCGCCGGCTACCCGGGCGTCTCGTCCATGGACATGATTGACAACGTCGTCCCCTTCATCTCGGGCGAGGAGGACAAGCTCGAGACGGAGGCGCGAAAGATCCTCGGCACCATCACCTCGGACCTCACCGCGTTCGAGGACCAGAGCCAGCTCAAGGTCAGCGCGGCGTGCAACCGCGTGCCCGTGCTCGACGGCCACACGGCCTGCGTCTCGCTCAAGTTTGCGCGCCGCCCCGCGCCCTCGGCCGAGGAGGTCAAGAAGGCGCTGCGCGAGTACGTCTCTGAGGCGCAGAAGCTTGGGTGCCCTTCCGCGCCCGAGAGCCCTATCCTCGTGCACGACGAGCCTGACCGGCCGCAGCCGAGACTCGATCGCGACCTCGGTAGGGGGTACACCGTCAGCGTTGGCCGTGTTCGGGAGGACGAGAGCGGAATCTTTGATATCAAGTTTGTTGCGCTTAGCCACAACACTGTCATTGGCGCTGCTGGCTCGTCGATCCTCAATGCTGAGGCTGCTGTGCTCAAGGGCTTCGTTTAAGCATCTTTGAGATGGAGAGGAAACGAACAAGTGGAAACGAATAAGATTTGAGGATGGTCGGGTATTTATCATGAGGGATCACAAAAATATTGGTGTATGGGTGCACGGTTGGTCGCATTTACGGCACGGAAATATCACAATTGAAACAGCATGAGGGAGAATCTAGACGTACGGTAGATGAAAAGTAGGCCTACCGATTGCGGTGGATTTCCCGCTTTAAAATGTCTTGAGGCCTTACCTGAGTGCGAAATGAGAGTGACGGGCGTTTGAGTGACAGTTCTGTCGGCAGTCACTACTGGCGTATTATATGCTGGGAACGGGATCCTACCTGAGGTACCTTGGGTAGGTTTCTCTGGTTTGAGAGGCTGCCTCGTTGAGTGGAAGGCGTATGCATACTACTGCCGCTGCAGTCAGCAAATCCTACACGGAGGTGAACCTGGGCAGGCATGCTGCATCCCGAACCAGCCTTCAATCGCTCGGTATGGCTAATTAAAGATCAAGCTGCATCGAAGAAAGACCTTCCCTGTGTCTGCAATTCTATCATAGGTCTTTTATCCCCCATCTCGCCTTGGCTCATGTTCTTCTATTCCAACATGCTCTTCTGCGTTTTCTCCGATCAACGTCACCGATAACCATCACGATGGGTAGACCCAAGTTCTCCCAAAGTCGATGGCGACAAGCTGCGTTTTACTTCGCCGTGGCAGCCTTCTCAACTTTTTTCCATCAACTTTGTATTCACACTATGGGCGAGCATCCAGAAACGTGACACGATAAGTGACGGTGTCGGTATTCTGCTTGATACGGACTGTTCAACCATCCGAATACCATATCCTGATCAACGTCCTGGGTATAATTCTTCTTGTGGGTAGTAATTACTGTATGCAAGGCTTAATGGCACCAACCCGACCAGAGATTGACGATGCACACGCCAGACAACAATGGCTCGAAGTTGGGGTCGCCAGTGTTCGAAACTTTTGGAACATCATATGGAAGAAGAAGACTTTCTGGGTATTAATTGCAGCTTCATCCCTTCCATTACATCTGGTGTAAGTATGGTTATTACACTTCCTCATCTTCTCTTTTACTGTTTCTCCCCCCTCGGAGCCCTTACTGATCAACAATCAGAAACAACTCCATCATCTTCAGCTCGATATCAGTGAACGACTACAGCGTCTTGAATACGAACGCGTACATTTCAAAGAACAAGACCGAAGGCGCACTCGACAGTGCCGACTGGAAGAGCATGTACTTAAATTTTCTTGGCGATAACGTCGAGGAAATGGACGCAACACGATGCATCGACGTCTACCGAGTCGGTTTCCTGTCCTCACGAGGAAACTTACTCGTTGTATCTGATGATAAGAAGGAAGAAAATCGTACGGCTGAGGTCTTCGATATTTCGGGATACCCATATCTTTGGATGTGCGGCCAATCAGGTGAAAGAATTGCCGGCATACTCGCTGATAACTCGACATGCGAGGACTATCTGGTCGAATTGCGAACTACGTTGGGAAACTGGAAGCCTCTGGGACCAAGCGTCAAGGAATGTTACAGCCAAAAGACTGAATAGCATCGCAAGCTCCTCTTCAGCAGCACTTTCTGCTGGACTGTGACAGCGTTAACTTTGCCAAAGGCGTCTTGATGCTCTTCGTCGCCTTCGGAATGGGCGAAGAAGATCCTCTGATGACCATTGGAGATGCAGTGACCTCTTTCCTTGAAGATCAGGATGAGTCGACTGCGGATATGTGCCTCAAGTCCAAGGGCCACTTTATTGCCCAACATTGGTCCAAAGGTCCAATACAATATGATCTCAAACCGCAACGGAAGTTTATCGCCGTTGGCCCAGCGGCTTGGTTTCTTTGCTTCTTGTTGTATGCTTGTGTTTCCCTCCTTTCATTATATCAACATGCTGACAATGCCACCAGGCACTTTGGACTCATTATCGCCTGTGCAAGTTTGCTGGTTGGAGGCCTGAATCACATGTCTGGTGGCGGCGATATCACAAAGCTTGCTCTCGGCGCCATGCAGACCAAGACCATCCTGAACACGGGTGACATGAGTCAAGGATCTATACTTGCTAATATTCTGCTTGTCAACACGCCTCAAATTATTCTTTCACTCGTTTACTCCACTTACAATGCCCAGTACACCAGTATATCCTTGATTACTGAATGGGACAGGTTCGGCAACGAGAAGGAGGCAAAGAGCCTTCGCGTCTCGTCTACACGCAGAGGAGCTCAGCGAGATACCTACTTCCTTCAACTGCCGTAACGCTACTCGTTCCCTCTTGTAATATTTTCAGGGGGACTTCACTGGCTCATTTCTCAGAGCTTCTTCCTCGTCAACCTGGAGGTATATGTCCCTTCAGCTGATGGCAGGTCTATGGTACGACTAGTAGAGGGGAACTCGTTTGCCGGTGTGACAGCCTACGGGTGGTCGCCACTCGGGGTTTTTTGTATTCTCGTGGTAATTCTCTTCATGATGGGATTTCTCATTATCACGGAGAGACGTCGTTTGCGATTCGGGGTCATGCCCGTGGCGGGCAGCTGCAGCGCGGCCATCTCTGCTGCTTGTCACCCTGACTCGGACGAGGGAAAGATGTGGGAGAAGACTCTGAGATGGGGCGTAGTGGACTCATCTACCGTCGGGCACTGTTCTTTTTCTTCTGAGCCAGTCTCAGTCCCGGTTTGTGGTCGTTTGTACTCGTGAGTCGGTACTCTGTCTATTGATTCCTTGGGACGGGCTGGGGAACGAGAGCTTCTAGTTTAGAAGCTCACAAGCCGTGGACGATGTCATGGGAAAAAAAGATCAACAGGGTCCGAGATATATCGTCGTTATCGTCGACTGGCTTCGTTGCCTTGTGAGACAACCTATGTTGCGAGTCTCTGCTAGAAGGATGCGACGGCTCCCCAAGGGTCATACTCAATTCATATATACTGTCCTGCCTCAAGCATGAGTGTCAACAAGGCTTGGTCGTGCTCATATCTTTGTACCTCTATCAAATCTATCGTACTTCTCATTGTGACATGGCGAAATAAGATACATTCTCAAGAGTCGAGATTTCCCAAGCAGGCCAGGTCAAATACAGTGGTATACCCAACGGATGTACACAGAATGGACGTATGGCGCATAATCAGAGCAAGAGAGAATTTCGTACAAACAAGCCGCGATTGTACAAGAGACAGGATCTAAACGGGCATGGCAAACATCTACTGAGTTATCAGTTGGGCTAAGTCTTCTCGTACGGGGACGTAGTGAAGCCAGAATTAATAGAGAGATTTGTCTTTACTCGGCAGTGAATCCATGGGCGCAAAACTTGTGCCTCGAGGTATAAAGAAGCTGACAGGCAGATTGAATGTTACAAGAGATTGTAGATAGTGGTAGTGATGTTTCTTGGTATCATCTATTGTTTTCTATGGCCACTCAATATCTTTTGCCAGCATATCGAGGCTTTTGTCGTCAACAAATCTGATATCAGGATACAGCTCCCGAAGAGACGCTCACATCGTGGATATGTCTCTCGGCGGAGGCACGGGCGGGCTCTTCATCCCCCCAATTCTGCCTATTCTTCCGATCTTTCTGCTCCTGGTACTCGTCCAGCCTGTTCATGCACCTCTCCCTGTCGTACCGTTCCGTGAAAACGCCCTCCTCGCGGTATATCTGCGCGTGCGGCGTATCCCGGGTGGTGTAATATATTTGTCTTCTATTCAAGGCAGTCTGTGTTTGTAATGAGCATCAAGAAGTAATAGTAGCGTTGAATCATGGGGATTGCACATACCATCTCAAACTTTTTGAACTTTTCCTTGGCCATGGCGAAAAACTCGCGAAATGTGTAGGTTTGAAATCTGCGCCAGGCTTCTTCGTCCGGTGCTTGCTGTATTACGCAAGATTAGGAGCGTATTCAGACATGGAAAAGCTTGAATAAGTCAGCATCTCTGGAAGACTTACAGGATCCGATAACCTGGTCGGCTTCGGACCAGTCTGGGGATCCGCAAGAACAATCGTGCCGCGCTCCGTGTCGATGAGGATATAATGACCGTCGCGGCCGGACGGTATGGTCGCGTAAACAAACACATGGGGCGGAAGGGGTGCGGTCGAGATGTTGCCTTCGTAAGGCTTGAAGAGCCACTCGTCGGCGTACTTGGTGGGCAGGCTCAGGACGACGTCGCCGGTGAAATCGACAGCGGTGGCGCCCTCGTAGACCATCCACGGATCCCAGTGGTCCTCCTTGGTACGGCTGACGTAGGGAATATACCTCATCAGCCGCCACAGTGTCGTTCTTGCCGAGGCAGAAAGATTTGACGAAGTCGGGCGTGATGTGCTCCCAGCCGCCCTCGGGAGGGTGTTGGACGACCTCTGGCGGTAGGAAGAGCCGCGTGAGGAATTCATAGTACGATGTGAGCTCCGAGACGAGCTCGTTCCTCGAGTATGAAGGTTCCGCCATTCGGAGGGAGCGAGGAGAATATCTTTGTGCCGAGAGATGAACCAACAAAGGAGCTCTTCACTGGGGAGGGAACGGGGGTCCATACTTATACTAGGCACCAACGTGGGTGCATGCGGGGCCGAGTTCACCTCAGGAACTTGTTGCCAAGCTTTGTTAGACGAGACATATGAAGAGAAATTCCTTCGCCTGCTCCTTCATTGAGAGAGCTTATCTTGTTGCCCGTTGGTGGATAGCTGGTTCGATCGGTTCCCGCGTCTCAAAACAGTGGCACCGGCAATGGCCAGATCTGTTCCACAGGTGAGGATGAACAACCATATTCATAAATTATATAGACTTCTCTACCCCTATTTCAGAGAAAAATAATTCCAGTTAGTGTCTAGCGAGGTTTCTTTCCATTTACCCTGATCCGTAACCTGCTGACGCCCCTCGGTGCGTGATCGAAGACTCGGAGGGGTACGGGATGGCCAGAGTTGCGTTTCAGACACTGCCAGTTCGTCCATTCCATTGAATTCATATGCCTCCAAGCTGGTAGCTCTGAAACCCATTCAAGGTAGGTAATTTCGCAACCGCAGTCATGGCAGGAAAGAGGTTGTTGGAAGCCTCTCGCAGTCTTTCCCGCCTCAATTAGGATGCCTTAGTTAAAGCAACGGAATCCTTTGAGTGTATGGTGACAATGAACGCCCCTGATGGAGAGTAGATCGTCGCGTTCGGTTCTGGGGTATCTTCTCTGGGTGCTGTTTCTGTGTAGTTTCTGGCAGTCGAATGAGGCAATGTGGCACCGACTTGACTATGAATACTCAACAGTTCCAAGACACGATATGGCAAAGTGTAGCAAACACTAAGCCTATGCGCAATCTATCAGAAAGACATGGCTTATGAAGGAGTCAGTGAATCAATAGAGTATTATGATAGGCACAATCCATGCTTCAACAGATATGCATCTTACCCGACCCCGACTCACGACATCGAAGGGTAACCATCCAGCAACGAACTAAAACACACTGGTATCAAAAAGCAAGGAGATCATCGGAATCAGCTATACCATTGGGATGCTTATGCCTCGAGGTAGCTGTCTCGTCGCGTCACCCTGGCCACTTTGGCACTATCAATAACAACTGTAACACTGATAATCATCAGCGTCGAATCGAACATGAAGCTAAAGTTCCCGACTGAAAGAAGCCTTTAGACCTCCGGGGTTCGGAAAGTCTACTCTCCGTTGACCGATATGAACCCGCAAACAACAAAATGCGATCAAACAAGGTCATGGCAAATGCCATGGGATGGATGCTGGAGTTGGGTATGTGCCTCGGCTCGGTAAGATAAGACGAAAAGTAATAACAATACCCAACCTCCCTCTGCTTCCTCGAACTCGCACACGCAGCACAACGGTGTCGGCCGAGTCAAGGTTTCCCTCGGAGCCTCACCCAAACCGAGATGAACCCCTGCAACAAAGCAAACAAAACCTTGCCACACACGTTTCCTCGCGTATTATGTTTTTCCATCCGGTACGTAAAGTAAGGTTTGTAACCTTGAGCCTAGAGTAGAGGAGTAAAGAAGAATCAGTCGGTTTAGTCTAATGGGATGTTTATCGTGCGCGTTAGATAGGTCCCTTGGACCCTCTGAATCACGGCAACTAGTTAAAACCTAATACTGACTGTCCAAGTCTTGGAAGAGATGAGTAAAAAGGGCAAAATAAAAAGGAAACTAAGGACAAAAATCCAAACGGAAACCGACAACGGGATTTTCAAACATGATCATGAGGCGGTTGCGAGACTGCCACATGAACACTTTTAAGCTTCGCAAACGTGCCAAGTCACCCATTGAGTAAGGAAAAAAAGCCTCGCAAGAAGCCCTCCCGTGGCGCAGCCCATAGACGTCCCTTCGCAGGCACCTTGAACCTTTGCTTCCCCTTACCAAACGAGTAATACCCTGAAGAAAGAGAGGCAGAGATGGAGAATGCGAGGAGGGGTGTGGAGAAGATGGGCCGAGTGGGAACTGGACAGTTGAGACGAACTCTGTTGAGGTCTCGTGTGCATGGGTTCCCTTACCTTCCGTACTTGGCTAGGTGTGGCTTGGTTCTCTAAGCCGAGGAAACGTATAACATCGTGACTTTACTTTCAGTGTAGGGAAGAACAGCAGATCAATGAAGCGGCAACACCGGCCTGGTGGTTTTGCTGAAGCCATGGAACTCATTTACTAAGACCCGTGATGAGCTGGGGCGTCATATCAGAGGGATCAAGAAAAGCGAGACGGAAAACCATAAGCCGCGGCAGAATCCAACGCAGCAGACGACACCCATATACGTTCGCCTGTGAAAGGCCACGAATAATTCTCCTTCAAGCGCCAAGCCGGGCCGCACAGATTGACTGTATCTAGGACGGGTTGCGAACTGAACAGTGTTTGGTGCCGGTCACAACTTTCCTCACAAAGTCGCGAGCTGCCAAAACACCAAACAATGACACGCCGGGATAGCGCTGTTAATCATACGTTTACATACTGCATCGATGCTCGGCGAACTGCAGAAGCTTCTCAAGGGAGCACACCAGCGTTCTCGTCTGTTGATAGTTAGTTGCTTGTTGTGCTGCGTAAGTGGTGCAAAGCTCCAGAGCTTGGTCCTAGTCGGGGAGAAATATGTCCTGGGCCGCGCGGGAGATTTCGCCTATTTGAAGGGATATAGAGAAACACTCAAGATGGAAACCTGCAAGTGAAACAACCATGCGATGCAGGAGCAACACCGCGGGAAGGGCGCTGGTTGGCAGCACAATCCGGATAGGTGCAGAACGAGACGCGAGAAGTCGCGGGAAGCTATATATGGCCGCCTGCTTCCCCCCTCGTCTCTCGGCCTAAAGTCTGTTTTACGTTTCAAAGAAGAAGATCGGAAATGCGGATGGACGTCGGCGGCCGGTGCGTGACATGGGACGACGTTATGCGTGTGCCGTTTGTCGTCGCGGCCGAAGCACGGACTCATCCCGGCAGCCAGTTTCGGGGGTGAGAGGGTCTCATGTGCGGGGGAGTCGGCGAGCTTCTTCTGCAGTTCTCGGCCCAAGCCGGTGCGTGCATGTTTACAGCCTGCGGCCCGATGACGTTTCCCCCTTCTCCGTCTTTGTCATTTGCCATGCAGTGCCCGCTTGACGCTGAGGCTATGTTGTATCGTCGACTGCAGCTCAATCAAAGGCGAAACATCTTCTCTGTGGGTTTTCAATGGTGCGGATCTATGCAAGAGATAGACACAGCCAGAAAGGGTCGAGACATGCAAAAACCCGACGCAGCTCCCGAAAGTCAAAAAGAAATGTGTATCTCAATAAAATATTAGATGCCAAGTTGAGAGGACCAGGGAGAGGCGAGTGCTTGTTCAATCAGGTTCAGGGGTTCAGCTTTCAGCGTCGTAGTTTCTTGATGTGAGGCTCATCAGACGAGAGTATACTGCTTGCGACGTAGCAAGACAGATCCGACGCGTCAGCATCGAAAAGCTCATGGGTAAAGAATAAGCAATGCTACCAGAAGAACTTGAAATAAGCTGGGACGGGGGCTGCCAGCCCAACTAGGCGTCCGTGTGAAACACACATTCGGGATCCGGGGGAGATGGGACGAAGAGAGGATTGACCTGAACGGACGGACACACAGGGGTTGCAAAGCACTGATGTTCAGGTGTCAAGAGCGAGGCGTCGGCCGTTTGGTTCGCGGGGTCTGGGTCGCGAGGTAAATTTGGAAGCAGACGGTCTAAAGAAGCAAACGGCGGCGTGAAGAGGCGCCGCTAGGCGTTCTGAGACCCGGAAGAGCCCACGGACACGGAGGCGAGGGAGGGCCAGGCAAGCTCCGGACGCCAACCACCATCAGCCAAGATGGGCTGAATCGGGAGGAGGCGAGCGACAGCGATTGCTGAGATAGCGGACGGCCCGACAGTCTTGGCCAAGTCCAGACCGGGATTCTGTTTGTCCTAGGTCACAAAGGGCAGAGGACGATAGTCCACGAGGCTGAACAGAGTGTAACGGATGGCGGAGATGAAATCGATAGACAAGGCGAGTGATGACCAAACGCGTTAGGTTGGTCAAGCCAGGCGGAGAGGCACGAGGGCCCAGCCTTTAGAGCGCAACGACCTTCAACTGCCGGGTTTTTGGGGCTGTCGACAAAGCTCAAAGAAATTGTATTGCTAGAGAGCCGCAAACGGTGGTATCGACGACTTGGTCCAGGTCAATAGTCACGAGTTTTCCAACGAGGAGGCAAAGTGGCCAGGAAGCATGGTGGTAATTAGGCGATCAGGCGCGTCAGTGCAGACGCAAAAGCAATGCGCCGGGTTTGGAAGGGCGACGGGCGGCGGCAGTCAAGTTTGCGGAGCGATTGAGATTCCGGCGTGCAGCTGACAATTGAACATTGCCAGGGTCCTGGGGCCGGACCCCCCGGTCTGCATAGTCCAGAACATGGCTTTGCCGCGGCGGCGGTGTTAGTGAAGGGTATCCGTACTCTGTACCGGAAGCTTGGATGGAACACTAATTCGTCTGTTGACGGTAGCACTCGGATTGGATTGTGTAGAGTTGGATAATGACCAGGCCATTCGGTAGATGCCGCCGCACAAGCATGAAGATGGGCGCAGGCATTGTGAAGCTGAAGCACACCGCAGTCCCTTCAGCATGCTTCAGACTTCAGACTTTGAGGGTTGAAGTGGGCACGGGGTGACAGGGTGAAGTGGCACAGTGGTAGTCGGGTCCAAGGGATTGAGAAGGAGCCCGGGCTTGGTGCTACCGGGGCTCTCATACCGATGCCGATGCAAATGCAAATGCAGATATGCGAGAGCGGATGCAATTCGAGCCCCTGATGCGGTCAAGAACTGACTTAGGAGGTGGCTCTTGTTGACTCGTTGTCTTTGATTCGGAGGTATGAAGTAGGAAAATCAAATCGACATAGGGGAGCCATAGAACTAAGAATAGGACTAGATGATGACGGGATGTGCAATGGTCTTTGCTGATCGTTCGTGACCTGAAACTAGCTGGGCCAATGTTGCAGCATTTCTTAGGCGACAAAATATGCGAGAGTAGGAAATATAGACGGAATATGGGGAGGCTGTTGATCGTGCGATACTCGTATCGATTGCATAGACCGTACGTAAGGTAGTCTGTATCCGTATCCTCGGAGGCTCAACGATAGATCTCAGGTATCAGGGATGCTTACCTAGTATACTTAGGGGCGAGCCGATACAGAGAAATAGTGCCAAAATGCGACTAATCAGCTTTGGAGGGTGTTTTAGTGTAGACCGGGGTCTCGTAAGGGATGAAGATACGGATAGACGACACTGGTAAAATATGAGTTGAGAGCAGCGGACACGATGTTGGCTGGGGTGACCCGTGTCGTGTTCCAACTTGTCCAGGAGCAAGGCGTGCGCGTCAGGTTCGGGGTCCGTTTGAACGGGCTGTGCCTAGTGCGGCGTACCGAAGTAATAAAGCGAGGATTCAATTCGGTGGGGCCAACGTTTGCATGTGCAGGCGAGCGGCAGGTAAATGCAAAAGGGTAGGGAGTTGAGGAACCTTGAGGCTGTTGGGCCCTGGGTTCTGGGTGGAGGGACTCTGGGAGACGGCGGGAGGATCAGGTTCACCTTTTCTTTGAGCCTTGGCTCTCGCGATTCTGGAAACTCTGGGTCTCTGTGGTCCGCGGAAACGAAATGGAAAGGAACGTGGGATCCTTACCTACTGGGAAGGAGGGATTCTGGAGGCTGACTAAGGCACATAAGATGGACAATCCATGCATAAACACTGGGAAAGAGTAGCCGTATAAACGACAGGCGTTCATAACTTTGACCACTTGAAGATACCTGCCCAGCTGAGACCAGCCCAGCGTCCGTGCTCTTTCCCTTTTTTTGCCTTCTTTCTTGTCTCTCTGCTCTTCGCTGCTGCCAAAAGCTGCAGCCACTCGGCACAGCGGGAAGACGAAGAGGAAGTACCTAGAAGTGAGGCAGGTACCTTTGGGAACGAAAACCCACGTGCTAAGGGAAACCACGTGCTGCAACAATCATTGAACTCAAGTGGTGGGAGGTACCTAGGTAATGAAAGTGCCTACCAAGGTTCCCATCACTCCCGTCGTTTGCATAAGGCGGGCAGCGAGAGAGGGAGCGAAGGGGAATGCGCTGAGGAATTTGGCCGAATTGAAGTAAACCCGAGGTGAATTAAATTGGATTACTTGCGGGAGGAACTTGAGACGTTTTCATCTCATTGCCATAACTCACTACCACCGACTCGCTGATTGGTAGACTTGCTTTGTGTTTTCTCAATTTAGGAATTCTTTTTCCCTGGGTATTTGTTTAGAGGGGAAACAAAAAGCCAGTCTCGCACTTGCACACAACGCCATTTGAAATCGTCTTCCGATTCATGCGCGCGCCCGCGCCTTAAATCGCTTTTTGATCGTCGCATGCCGTGTAGTAGATCCAATAGTCAGTGACGAGTGTGTGATCCAGCTCAGCTCGCATCGCATCGGTACGAACTACCTTGCTGCGTAAGTGTTGGACGTGCGGGCCTGTCGGCAGCAGCGCCGATGGAAATCAGGGACTAGAGGTGTAATGACGGAGCTTGGTGGTTTTTTTTTAATTGAGTTGTGGCTGTGACGGGATTGAGAGAGAGCTTGGCCCGTGGGAGAAAGCGCGCAAAGGGGGCGAAAGCGAATCACTACTTTGAAAAGGTGGTCGTCATCTCCAGCGGCCAAGGTCTGTCTGCCAACATTGGCAACTGACCGGCCCCCGGTGCAAGACGTGCGAAAAAGATGCGAGAATCGTGAGTGTCATGTTCAAGGCTAGCTAACGGCCAAAAAAGCAAGGTCCACAATGACAGTTGAATGGCGAACTTGTCTTGAACATTGTGACCAGGCGCTCCCGACCAAACCGATGGCCCCAGTTCCCCACCGCGAGATCATTTGCAGCTTTCTGTCTTGCCTTGGCGTCTTCTGTACCGAAAGACCGACCGACCGACCGACCGACAGCCCCGGTGTTGAACACGCGATGAGATGGAATGGGATGGGACGGGAAGACATGTGCAGCTGTACGAAGTGTGGAAGTGGTATTCAATCGTGTCCATCATGTCAATCGCTTCTGTCTCGTTGTCGTCACGTCGTCACACTCGGCTAGCTCACCTGCCACCAGGCCGCTACCTCATGGCCGACCTCCTAACCCCTGCTCGTGCACAACTTGCTTATGTCTACCGAGTATTAGTGTGGTGTATCAATGACGGATGGCTGGCGAGGGGAACATCTGGAGCTGAGTAAGATCAATACTATCAAGGCACCTACATGAAGGAGCTTGAGACAAAATGCAGTTTGGGCTGCACGACAGGGCAAACACTGCAAACCTTTAGCTTACATACTTGTCAAAACAACATGAGTAAACGACATGACCGCATTTGAGAATAACCGCTGTAATGAAAGCTGAGGTGAGTGAGCATCGAGACTGCAGGTACTTTAACCTAGAACCCTTTCGGGCCCGTCCCAGTCCCAGCGATTGCACCGCCCCCACCCCTGCTCTTGCGTTGACCCACACCCTCCTTGCTATTCGATGCATCCACAACCACGATCCCACGCCTGTCCAGTCCGGTCCCGCCCCGCCCGGTCCAGTCCCAAGGAGGCACTGGGAAGGCGCTGGAGGTTCTTTCTCTCTCTCTCTCTTGCCCGTCGTGCCCGTCTCCCGTCTTGTGGCAGGACCGACTGACGCTGCTGGCCAGTGCCTGCCTGCCTGCCTGTCCGGGTGAAGTCTGGTCTGCGCTCCGCACCTGCCACCCACAATGGAAGTTGGCAAGCGCAAGTTCGACATCTGGTCCCTGTCGCGCGCTGCTCACCACCGTCCACGCCGTGCTCCTCACGCTCGACCCGTCCAATACCACCCATGTCACCCGCCCAGTTCCAGTCCTGGTCCCTGTCACTGGTCATGGCCTCTCGGGTCCCCAGTCTTTCTCTCATCCTATTCTCTCTCGCTGGCTGGTGCTCTTTTCACTTTGCCGCCGCCGCCTGGGCTCTTTTGCTCTGCCACCACTGCTACCTTACCACCTTACTTCCCGCCTGCTTATTCGGCTCCTGCCAACCACGCCGAAAACACTCAAAGTCCAAGGCTGCTCCGCTGCTCGGCTTCGACCTGTCACCTCGCCTCTTCTTCTCCTCTTCCTTCCTATTCCTAACTATCCCATCAACCCCCTCACCTTTCCTACTACTTACTACAACCTACAGTGACCCGCCTCGTCCGCCAATCTCTCACGATCACGAACTGCCTCACGACCACGCCTAATCCCGACCGATCCTCACACAGATACACACCCACACGTCATCTTTGCACACAGCCAGAGAGGAGAATCCGCATCTCAACCTCCATAGCTCGCACCGCCATGGTCTCTTGCGATATCTAAAGGCCAACGCCCCCATTCCGGCCCTTCCACTTCGGCCCCAGTTTGATTGCTAGCACCAATCAATCGGCATTGGCTACCGTGCATTCCGCCTGCCAGTCGCTTGCTGCTTGTCATACGCCTCGCGCCTGCTGTTAGACCCATCCCATCTAAGGTGGTGCCAGCTCTTGCCAACGCATTGTCTCACCATCCAACAACCCCAATTACCCAAGTACATACTTGGTAGCTTCTGTCTCTCGTCCCAAGCGGGCTGGCAAATTCAGAGGGAATGGATTCGTATGTCTCTCATCCTTCAATAACCGGGCCATGCCTCTCGTGTTCTTTCTCTTGTCTCTGCCCGGTCAGCTCGAGAAAGTCGCGATCAGCACCGGCTTGCACTTTGCACTCAGCGCCGTCAAATGGCTGTAACTAATCTTGTGTGGCACAGCTTTATCGCCGTCGCTGGCTGGGCACAACATACCAGCCCTCAACCCGGTGGAAGACCTTTTGGCCATTTTCGATCTCTTTCTTCAATAGCTCGATCTCCGTCACCAAGCCCACGAGCCACGAAAACGACGAGTCAAGCACCTTCCGTTGTCGACATGCCCATCATGTCTTCCTCAGTAGCATCCTCGCCGACACTTCGACCCACGACAACAGTGACACCTCCAGACGATGACGGCGAGCTGAGTACACTACCTGACCCCCGCAGCCGGGCTATGAGTCCCGCTAGTGAAGCCGATGCTGCTCAGCATCCCGAGCTGAATGATGAAGTCGCAACCCTGAGCGCCAAGTTAATAAACGCCATCAACCACCAGACAACCCTCGACGACACATTATCCGCCACAAGACAAGAGTTGGAAAGAGCACGCGAGAAAATCAAACATTTAGAAGAACAGAACGAATCTCAAAGAGAGATGCTTGCGGGCGATATTTGGATTCGTCGCAAGACCGCAGAGGAAGAAAAGAAGACCATCATGCTCCGTGTGAACCAAGAGAAGAAACTCCGAGAGGATGCTGAGAAGGAGCAAAAGAGGATTGAACAAGAGTTGGAGAGTCTTTCCACGGCTTTATTCGAGGAGGCCAACAACATGGTCATTACTGCGAAAGAGGAGGCGAGGGTGGAGCAGGAGGCCATCCAACGAAAGAACGACAATCTGAGATCTCAGCTTGGCGATATGGAGGCCTTGCTGACCTCTCAACAACAGCAACTAGCAGACCTAAAGCACGTCATGGAGCAGATGATGCTCGAAAGAGATGATACTACAACCGGCACAGCTCCTTCCTCTCCCGGCTTTAGTAAACCCGATATCACGAAAGATGATGATCGCTCAGAAGGCCTCGTCGCTTCGCCTCTCTTGGATCCGTCTTCGCCGACGTACCCTACTAGCTTGACGCATCTCATTCAGCCAGTTCTTAGGACTGATCTAGGAGCTTACGAGGACTTTCTTAGCCTTACAAAGCTGTCCAGGAATCGCGCTGGTAGCCGTGTTTCGTCTGGCTCATATAACGGTCTGAGTGGGTTGGGTCTCGGCATGGGCGGCAGCACCTCAAGCGCTCACCCTTCCAATGCATCAACTGCTTCCCTATCCACGGCTGGGACTCCGGCTACGTCATCGCCGCAGACCCCGAATACCCCAGCTTCTGTCTCAAGCACGGCCTCAGCCAACGTGGGCCCGCCCCCGCCGGCTCTCAAGGAAACCAAGTTTTTCAAGCGTGTCCTGGCAGAGGATGTTGAGCCGACACTCCGACTGGACATCGCCCCGGGCCTGTCCTGGCTTGCGCGTCGCAGCGTTTTGAATGCCATGAGCGATGGCTCAATCGTGGTGGAGCCAATTCCTGCCAATGCGCCCTTTGCCTCAATTGTCAAGCCGCAGTTCTACCCCTGTTCCCTGTGTGGCGACGCACGGAAGGATGAAGAGCACCTGCGAACATACCGTTTCCGAACCAGCGAGTCTGAATCAGCTCAGAGATACCCTCTTTGCAAATATTGCTTAGGTCGTGTGAGATCAACGTGCGATTTCCTCAACTTCTTGCGTATCGTAAAAGACGGGCACTGGCGAGCGGAGGACGAAGACGCAGAGAAGGCTGCCTGGGAGGAAAGCGTTCGCCTGCGGGAACAGATGTTTTGGTCCCGAATCGGTGGTGGCGTCGTCCCGGCCAGTCATCATCACTCACTACCCCTGGAGAAGAGCCCTCGGACTAGCCATGATAGCGAGTCTAGAGACAGTGGACCAGAGGTGGCAGTGACGCCTTCGGAGAACATCAATGATGACGCTACTCCCTTTGCCACTCCCCTCGAGGAGACGGCCAGCCAGCTGGATGACGAGGAGTCATTAGCAAGACCAGAGACGCCTTGCCCGAGTAATCGAAACTCAACACTGTCGTCTTCGCCAGAGACGGGCTCTATTGCAGAGAAGGACGGCGAGAAACGACTGTCTATCAATATTCCCATCCAAGAGGAGCAGCAAATTATCGTTGCGACGAACGAGGAAAAGGTCGAAGCCACAGCATAATCATGAGCGACTTATCGTAACGATCGATCCCCGATTTCTGATACGCACCACATACACTTAATCTTCGATACTGTATTAATTACACCCTACGCCACCATTGCAGAAATGCCGGGGCTCATAATGAAGACCAAACGGGAGAACAACATGGGGGAAGTCAAGGAAGAGGCAGAGCGAATTCACGGAAACGTGATAATAGGATGGACAGAGGGTGCAAAATTCACCTATTTCTTTTTTTCCTTTTTTTCAATCGTTCTGGGCATCCATTTAGGAAGGGGGCATTGGCGTTTTGGAGAGCAAAAACTGTGTCCCATTCCGAAAAAAGGGAGGACAAGCAAACAGTTGCCGTCATGGGAGCAGGAGAAGAAGGCTGGATCAAAGCAGGCAAAGTTGCTAGACAAACAACAGGAACAAAGGGGGATGGGAGGGGGGATCACAGATACAAGGTTACTGCATCGTAATGCCTTCTTATTAATGCCAAAGATGATGATGCCTCGAGCATTGGATGAACCTTCAAAACCTGTCTATTTGCATTGCAACTTGAACTGTGAGAGAGCCTTTTTCATTCCTATGGTGAAAGGTATAACGACTACCGTTGGATAAGACGCATCTTATTCCAACTCAGTTTCCAGTGGCTATGACCGACATAGGCTCCATCGTCGAGATACAAGAGACACATTCAGGTTCCGGGTGAGTATCTTTGGTAAGTCACCTAGGAGCAGCATTTATTGGACATGTCATTTCTTTTTGGAATCTTACATTAACAAATGGAAAAAAAAAAAAAACAAAGCTTCGGCGTTTTGTGGCCGACCCCCATTTCCACCATCCCGTCTTGTCCGCTCCCATTCACGGCTGGTATACAACGGGGCGAATTGCGACGCAGAAAGCGAGAAAATCCGTGAGATCAAAAGATGAATTTGATCAAACTTTCCCCTCTCATCAGGCCATTACAGTCCAGCCCCAGATTTTTTTATCACCTTCTTTTTTTTTTTCAAGTTTAGAGTTCAGAGCTCCTCCTGAGCAGTAGCCTCCTTGCCGCCATCACTTGCGGGCTTGGCCTTCTTTTGCTCGGCCTCCCTCTGGCCCTGGACGCTCTCGGCGACCTTGGGCGCCGCGGCTGAGTCGTCGGCCTTGGATTTGGTCTCTTGGTCGACGCCCTGAACGTCAGGGTGAGGAGGAGCGACGTTCTGCTCTTGGGGCAAACCGCCCTCGGGCATCTGCACCTCGTTTCCACTTGCGTCAACGACGCGTGTTCGTGTCTCGTACTTCGTCTTGAACTCGACCTTGCCCTCCAACGCCTTCACCTGCGCCTCGTCGAGGAGGTTGCCGTCCTGGTCCCGGTACTCAACCTTCTCTTCGCGGGACAGAACCTTCTGTCCAGGGGCTCCCGAGACGGCCGGCTCAGCCTGCTCCTTCTGAGCCTCGCCAATGGGAATCTGACCGACTTGACCACCTACAGGGGCGGCGGGAGCCTCGGATTTGATAGGCGTCGGCGTGGCTCCAACAGCGGCGGAAGTGCGAGTGAGGAGCTCAGTGTATTGAGAGTACTGTAATGCCAGAAAGTGATGTTAGCCTCATTCCATCAGATTCACAAGCCCTACCAAAGATGCTTTGACAAATCTCGTTTCAATTGGCTATCAACCGTTTCTCAACATCGATCCCGCCTGAGCCAAGATTTGTCTCATCTCATCACTGGCTCTTACAACCCCCTATCCGGTACCCCTCTACTCGGAATGAAAGCAGTAGTGTTACTTACGTCGTCAAAGAAGTTGTTGCAGTCGAAATCCCATGTGCCAACAACCTTGAGCCGGCTGCACTCAGACTTGGTCCAGGCGTTACCATAAGCCAAAGGAGAGAAGAGCACGAAAGCGACGATCGTGAGCGCCAAGAAGGCAACAGCGCTGACGCGGTTGATGGCAGGGTTCTTGCGGATACCAGCGAGCGAGACTCGAGCGGTGGCGAAGTCGAAGATGGAGCAGAATGCCATGACTGCGAAGTAGAGGGCGGGGAAGTAGTGGTGAAGGAACAGCTGACGGTCCATGAGGTAGAACGGGAAGTAGTGGAAAGCCCAACCCAGAACCGCAGTGCCGATCTCGTAGTCGAATCGCTTGAACGTGGTGTTGGAGTAGTCGTTGCAGCTGCGCTGCCAGCGGAGAGTCGCGATGCCCTTGAAGAGAACGTAGATAACGACAGCAAGGGTAGAGCTCCACCACACGATGGGGTTGCCCATCAGGTAGATCTGGCGGTGATCCTTGCCCCAGAAGTTGATACCGCGCTTGAGGAAGGGCCACGAGTCAGGACGCGAGTCCCAGGCGTGAGACTCGACCAAGCCGGCGTTGGTCTTCCACATGACCTTTTGAAGCTCCCAGAACTTGCCAAAGAAGCCAGGGTGACGGTAGTTGACCTTCTCGACATTGTCGCCGGTGAGTTGCGGGTGCTCGTTGTACTCGACATACCACAAGCTATTGGGAAGGGTACCTCCCTTTGCGCAAGTGACCTCCTGTTGCTCAGAGGCCCACTCAGGGAGCTTGACCTTGTGGGAGAAGAGTACACAGCCAGTCATGATGTGAACCAATCTGAACTTGGTCTCGATAGTGCGAAGACGCTCCTTGGAAGCGGCGCTGAGGGACTGCTTTTTGATAATCTCAATCTTGAACAAGTCGTTGGCGTCGCCCTCGAAGCCCTCGTAGCCGTAAGCGGACACCTCGTTCTGCCAATCAGCCTCCGTCACAGGGGGTCTGACGTCGTGGGAGTGAAGACGACGGAATGTGGGAGTGTGGTAAAGGCGAACGACATCGCCATCCTTGATAAAGACAGGCTCGGGGAGGTTGTCCCAGGCTTGAGTTCCGTTGATCTGCTCGCCGTTGATTCCAAGAGGCTGGGTCTGGTTCTCGAGGAGCCAAAGGTTATTCTCATCCTTGTGGGGGTAGAGAGTGATCTGCTGCTGCTTGCTACCGGTGGGGTACATGAGGGGATGGGAGTGCAGGTAGCCGCCCTGTGTGTTGGCGTGTCTGATGCTGACACGGCTACCGAAAGCGACGTCGGCGGCCACATCTTGCATGCCCTTGGAGTTAAGAGTAGACTGGAACTCTGAGCTCATGAAGCCGTCGCCGTCACCAGGGTTGACCAGGCAAAGGAAGTGAATGGCAAACATGGCCATGTAGAAGCCGACGGGGATGATCACGAGGGCGAAGGCGCGAGCCATGAAGTGCTTGGCCCAGATGCGCGGCGTAACGTTCTTGGTGTCTCCAAGGAGAACCCAAAGCTGGACGAGGGTCAAGCTTCCAACCCAAGCAATGGTGAATAGACCAACCCATTTGATGCTGACGGTGGTACCCAGACCCAGGCCAGTCATCAGGAGCCAGAACCACCAGCTCAACTGGAAAGCTTTCTCGGGTCCCTGCTCATGCTGGTTCGTGAAGGACTGGAAGGAGAGGGCGGTAAAGGCGGTTGCTACCATGAGAGGAGAGTCGAGGAGAATGAGACGAGCTTGGGTAAGAAGGCCGTTCTCTGGAAGGAGTGTCGGTCAGTGATTCGTATGTGCGTGAGGAGGCACTTTGCACTTACCGAAGATGATCAGACTGGAGCCCATCAGAGCCGTAGTGGTGCGGCATCCGGTGGTCTTGAGAGTCAGAAACATGAGAGGGGCGAGCAGGATACCGCAAATGGCCGGGAACATGCGCATGGCGACGTAGGGAACGCCGGGCTCAAGGTAGTCCTTGCCAATGTCCTTGAAGTCGAAGTCGCCGTTGAAACCAGCCAACCAACCGGTGAGAGCGATGAGCATCTTGGCCAGAGGAGGGTGGACATCCATGAAGAATTTGCCCTTGATATATTTCGAAGCGAAGCCACCGAAACTGTAGAGCGAAGGCGTCAGCGACAATGCGGGCGGAAAGGGAGGCAAGGGGGTATGTGTGTGCTTACTGGACCTCGTCAAAGACGACACTGGTGGGCTGGTAGATACGGAACAGGCGAACGATGGCGGCGAGGATGGTCAAGCCAAACATGATCTGGTAGTCGGAAACAGGCAGGAGGAAGACATCGTTGTCCTCAACACCGTCGGACTTGTAGCTCGACTCGCGCTTGACGGGGAGTTTGCTATGGCCATTGCCGTTGCCATTGATGCCGTTGACACCGTTGGCCTGCTTCTCGAGCTTGGGGCTCGGAGAGCGGATTGGCTTGGTGGCAGCCATGTTCGCAGAGAAGGAGTATCGATTCGTGGGGGGAGGGTCGGACTATTCGGGGCGGGCGCAAATGTCGTCCACTCAACGTCGACGGCAGCTACGACTTGGTAGCGGGCGACGTAGACGACGAAGGCGGAGAGCGGTCGTCAGCACCTAGCAAGGTGAGAATGGTAGGCGAGGTTTTCTCGCGTCGATCGAGTGGCAGGGAAGTGGGAAAAGGGATCAACGAAAGTCGAGAAGGGAAGAGGTGGATTAAAAGGCCGTCATTTAGCAAAGGTGAATGACGGGCTCAGTAGAAGAATGCCCTCAATGGAACAAGAAGAAAAAAAAAGGAGGATGCTTTTTCTTCCTGGTTGGAGTAAGGTAGATGGAAGAAAAAGGGAGCAGGGGCAGGTATCCGTAGAGAAACGAAGTAACTGTTAAGGTAGAATCTGGGTTCACTGCCTGGCGGAAAGTTTAGACCGCGGAAGCTGATGACAGCTGGGGGGAGGCCAGGCTGGAAGGGAGGATAAGGGGGTCAGGGTCGGAGTTGTAGCTTAAGTGGCCTCATCCCATGTGGTTTGACAGCCAGCAATTGGTTGAAGCTAGGGCCTGCCTGGGACCTTCCTGGCTCCATCCAGTGATCCCCCTCCCCCCTTGAGTCCATCCACGCCCCCCTTCCCACGATTCCCTACGGCTGGGTCGACCCCTTAGACAGTAGACAGTACGGGCACTCAGTACGGAGTAGACGTGCGGACAAGCAAGGCAGACGCTTCTCTCTCGGTCGCTCACTACCTCCATTACACTACCATCTCACTTATAAAAGGAATAGAATCATGTCAGTGGTCAAAGTAGTCCGTGAGGTACATCGATATGCTGCTCGAATTGACAGTGAACGTGATCCCTAAAAAGCTCGGGTAAGGGGGGGACCCGTGGACGCGTATATTTGGACCACCTTACACCCCACCGATGCGCCGGGGGTTACCTTTGGAAGTTTGCCAATCTGAGGTAAGAAGCACTTTACGCGCTTCACGGTGGTACCGATTGATTGTCAATCAGCATGTGAGGTGGTAGCAAAGCCCTGGACCCCAACTACTCATACCTACACCGTAAGGTATTGTCTCGATGTTCCTCCCACATAACCGTCAGAGCGCAATACTCTCCATTGATCTTGTCCTCGATCTAACGTACAAGAAGACATGGTTGTTGTTGGACAAGTGTCCTTAACACGAGAGAGCTATCCATAAACGTACCTTGGAGATAAAATAAATTTTAGCCCGTCCAATGTCTTGGAGTACCTGCTTTGGAGCTGCGTTATCTTAGCTCCGGCCGCGTACCCGTGCTCCTCTAGCGCCAAATGTAGACGGCGGGAGACGTGCTGTGGCTGCCCATTGTTCTTTCTGCGACCGGCCTCAAATACCTAAGGTACCTATCCCAACTAGGTACTGACAGAGTTCAGCTTTTCATCCGCCTAGGCGTAGACGCACTGGCGCGATGCACCCCATCCATGCTCTCCATGTCCACTATTGATGGACGCTGGCCTGTGCACCGGTACAATGCGGCTGAAAAAGAGACGGCGTACGTAAGGCAACTCTACCTCACACAACTTCACCTAGGCCTATCCTTCTCAACTGCACCAAATGGCCCCACAATCTATTTCCATTGCAGCAGTGTTACGCACCGCATATGGAGGTTTCGACATCGATTTTAGCCCCCATATGCAGAACGCGATGAAAACATCGCCATGGCCACCAACTAGCCTTTCTGCCTCTGGTGAATAACTGGCCATCCTCGAGACATCATAAAGCCACCTTGCTCGAGCCTCAAAGGGCTGGAGAGCGAGTGGCACGGGTTGAGTGGCTGTTCAATGCCTCGCCAAGGTATGTGAGCAGGTGGAATTTGGGATATCGGAATGCAGCTTCAACGGCATCCCTTCATTCTTAGACATATGCCTCTGATGACAATCCCTTGCTTCCCGCTTTGAGACAACTCCTAGAAGCAGAAATCATGATTGGCTCAGAACCTACTCAAGACCATCGATTTTGGTTCCTGCAAAATATGTCAACCAAACTCTTGAAAGGCCGGGGATTCGGAAGAAGTGGTTAACGCACTGCCGTGGTGTAAGTGAGAGAAGCTTGACGGCACTCCGAGGACCAACAGACTTACCTACTTTCTTCCACATCGATAAGAAGAGTCTAGACCAAAAGATATCATTATCCATCATTCATTGGAAGAAAGATGCAAAAGCTCAGCCCCCCTCACGGGGAGCCTACGAAAATCACTAGATCATTGTTACGTACTGTTCCTCAGTTGTAACCTATAACGATACTAGCAATTTTTCACGAGACTCGAACTCGTGACCCATGGGAGCGGGGCAATTCAAACGAGGACATTCCCCGCCACGCCATGGGCCTTGGTGATGATAATGAGCAAAATTGTTCACTATGAAGGTAAGATAGGTGTCATGGAGAACCACCTGCCACCTGAGGTTGTTCACAGGACCCAAGATGGCCAAATGCGACGAATATGCAGGTGGAAACCAGTATGGCCCGTGCACCGCGTCCTCCCAAAAATCGGCTGACTAAGATACTTGCCAGCCGGTTCGGCGTCGAGGTTGCCTGGGAACCTCCGAAAAAAGTTAAGGAACGCGGCTGGTGAGCTTTGCCTTCGTTTCGACTTCCACCCAACGCGCCGCCTCCTGACAACATCATTCCGAACTGCGAGCGCCCTCCCCACACAACATGGCCTCGACTGCGACCAACGGCGACGCCGCCGCCGTGTTGGACGAACTCAAGCCTCCTACCGGTGTTGTTCTGCCGCCTCGCGAGATTCGTAATGTTCTCGAAAAGACGGCAGGTTACGTTGCGCGAAACGGTCTCATCTTTGAGGATAGAATTCGCGAAAAGGAGCGCTCCAACCCCAAATTCAGTTTCCTTAACAATACCGACGCATACCATGCATTCTATCAGTGGCGCCTTGATGAGATCAAGGCCGGCCGCGGCACCGCCATCGCAGCAGGACGCGCCAACGAAGCAGCAGCACCCGTCGAGCAGAAGCCCCAAGGCCCGCCCAAGCCTCCTGATTTCCAGTTCTCGGCCCGCATGCCGCGCATCAATCAGAAGGATCTCGAGGTCATCCGATTGACCGCCCTATTTGTCGCGAAGAATGGTCGCCAGTTTATGACCCAGCTTGCCCAACGCGAGGCCGGAAACCCCCAGTTCCAATTCCTCATTCCGAACCACACGTTCCACAACTTTTTCCAACATCAGGTCGACCAGTACACAGCGTTATTGAGAGCCAGCGGCTTGGGTGGCGAAGGCGGCAAGATTGAGCAAGAGAGGATCAACCATATCAAGCAAAACATCGACGACAAGTACCATGTTCTGAGCCGCGCGAAGCAACGTGCCGAGTACTCAAAGTTCCAGGAAGTTGAGAAGGTAAAGAAAGAGGAGGAAGATGAGAAGAAGAAGCTTGAGTTTGCCCGGATCGACTGGAACGACTTTGTGGTTGTCGAGACTATTGTCTTCACAGATGCCGACGAGTCCGCGAACCTGCCGCCTCCGACGAATCTTTCCGAACTGCAATACGCTTCCCTTGAGGAGAGGAACAAGGCATCATTAACCAATCTTCGCATTGAGGAGGCCATGCCCGATGAGGAAACCTCGTACAACGCCTACCCCCAGACCTCTCAGACGTTACCAGTTCACACTGGCTATGCGCCTCAGCAGCAGCAGCAGCAGCAGCAATTCCAGGCGCAAGCACCAGTAGGCTTCCAAGGATATCCAGACGACACACCGCGACGATCAGCAGAAGAGGAGGAGGAAGAGCGGAGGATCCAGGAGAGGACAGAGGCACGTGCCCGAGAACAACAGGCACGCGCAGAAGCTCGTGGCGGAACTGCTCCGATGAAGATTAAAGAGAACTACGTGCCCCGCGCACTCCAACGAGCGGCCAACAAACAGAGTGTCCAGATGGCGCTATGCCCGAACTGCAAGCAGCAAATTCCCATGGATGAGCTGCAGGATCATATGAGGAGTAAGCCTGACAGCTGCCTTGCAGAATGAAAGTTGAATATTGCTAACAGTTTCTGTAGTTGAACTGCTGGACCCTCAATGGAAGGACCAAAAGGCAAAGGCAGAAGCTAGATACTCCACGACCAACTTGTCCACGGCGGATGTCGCAAACAACTTGAAGCGACTTGCCAGTCAGAGAAGCGACGTCTTTGACGGCGTCACCGGCCAACCCCTGTCGGAAGAAGAGGCTGCTCGGCGCAAAAAGGCCACGATTCATAGTTTCGATGGTAATCCTGATGGCAAGAGCCAGGCTCACATCAACCACCTGCACAACCTGAATGTCGAGGAGCAGATCCGTGCTATTCACCAGAGATTTGCGGACAAGAAGTGAGCGGGTAGGGGCCAACGATGGCTGGATCGATCGGGCAAGACGCACGTCTCAGATGCCGAAGTCTGAGGTCCTGAGCATTTCGGACATGAAATGACGGCGTGAACTCCTTCGGCTGGAGGAGGTTACTGAAGCTGAAGCTGTCAGAACCAGGCTTCGGGAACGTGGTGAATTCAGTGTACAAACACGAATAGAGGATTGGCTTGGAGGTGAGAACTCGGCGTTTACTGGTTGCTTATTTTCAGAGGACTCATGTCGCCCCAGCATCATCCTACCCATTTACCACCGGTCTGTGGCGTCTGCTGCGGCGAGCAGTGTGATCCCGACGCCGGAAGACTGGAATGGTCGAGGCCCACTGGCCACGAGACGTGAGCAGGGTGCCTTAGCAGTGGTCCAACATACACACTGCACCTGCTGGTGGTCAATGAATGTATTTGTATGCTAGCATCGAGGAGTGGACGAATATGGCACACGAGGCTAAGATACAATGAGGGCGATCTGCAGAAAGAAAGGTAGTTCCGAAAAGTTGGGGTTCTGCTGAATGGGGTAAAAGATATCTATTTTAGCAACGCGAATCCAACCTTAATTCCAACAGCAGCTTGAGATTTGGTTGGAACCCAGGGAGTCAGTCCTGTGAAACTTATAAAATGCGAGGAAAGAAAGGAAGACCATTGAGCCAGTCCAGTTTTACTTTCCTTGCTACACACCCAGACCCGTTCAATCAAAGTGAAAGTGGTGTATAACTGAGTAGTTACCCTTACTTGCTGTGCACTTGGGAACTCCAGAAATACCTCCCGGTCCACAAGGCACCCCCACCTGCTCAATTGGGCAGCGCTACCCCGTACCGCTGTCCGTACCGCTCACAGTTACGAGGAAGTGCCCCCCACCTCGTACCCTCAGAAGGCGCATCGGCTCAGCCTCTTCCTCCCAATAATCAAGCAAACCGGTCTATTGCGGCAGCGGCCGGGACTGGCATTCGTCATATCGCTCCCCCGCAATTCCACCAGCTACAGTAAGGTGACAGGCACCCAAAGACCAAGGTAAACCACGCCGCACACTGCTTGATTGCTGCCACCCATTTTTGTCGTAATCGGCCGCACTTCGCACCCGCCTTGATTCCCCCACCTCCCTCCCACCTCGACATTTTTTCCCACAACGAACAACACAACTTCACCTCACATCGCCTCGCCTCGGAACAAAGGTCCCAGTCACACGACAAGTCTCACCGGTTCGTAGCAGACAATAGCTACAGGAAAGAGAAGGAGCAGGGTATCCCGGAACAGCAGTCAGCACAGAAGAGAGCAGCCGTTTCCACCGAACCCGATATCGCGCTTGCGCATACCGTACCTCGACGACAGTCTCCACGCCCTCTCCCCCGCCCATCCCTCGCGCGAAAGAACGTGAGAAACAAACAGCCGCCTCGCCGACCGCAACTCCCCTCTTCCCACCGAGGACAAAGCCGCCAAAACGGATTCCGGAAGCCAGAACGCCGCTCGCGCTCCCAGCGCTGAGCCCACTTCTCCCACCTCCCCGACCGGATCACAGGCCTCGCCGCGCTTTCACCGGCCCATCATGCAGGCAATGCCGGATAACCGACAACAGTCTTTTGACGAAATCTACGGCCCGCCGGAGAACTTTCTCGAGATCGAGGTGAGAAACGTCCAGCAAGCTTTCCACAGCTGCAGCGCAACCCCCGGTCCTCTCTAGCCTGTCACGATAATGCCTCTCCAATGCTCTCTATTCACCCTTCCCACAGCTCCCCTGCCCGGCCATTGTCGCATGCGCCCAAAAGCAAGGGATCTAGTTCGCACAATCTAACAAACATCCTTTCCCCTCCAGGTCCGCAACCCCAGAACCCACGGCATGGGCCGCAGCATGTACACCGACTACGAGATTGTCTGCCGCACCAACATCCCCGCCTTCAAGCTCCGCGCCTCGAGCGTGCGCCGCCGCTACTCCGACTTTGAGTATTTCCGCGACATCCTCGAGCGCGAGAGCGCCCGCGTCACCATCCCGCCTTTGCCCGGCAAGGTGTTTACGAACCGCTTCAGCGACGACGTCATCGAGGGCCGCCGCGCCGGCCTCGAAAAGTTCTTGCGCATCGTCGTCGGACACCCGCTTCTGCAGACGGGCAGCAAGGTCTTGGCCGCTTTTGTTCAAGGTAAGGGCTGGCTTTCTGGCTTGTGATTGTCTGCGCACAGTCTTTGGTGATGCTGCGCTTGGCTATCGGGGTGGATTGCAACGATATCGAGGCGTAGAAGGCATGAACTGACGTGATTTTGGGACAGATCCCAACTGGGACCGCAACGCGTGGTGACTGAAGCTCCGCGTCAGCTTCTCCTCGTCTGTTTCGCGATCACCGAATAAACTGCGCAAGAGGCCGCCCAAGCACCATCGCACCGACACGCAGCTCGAAGAAGGGCTGACTGCGAAGAGCTCCATCTCTTATGAATGAGCCCCTTTGAACGCCTGGGTTATTGTTTGGAACCTGGGACGTGGGTGGAGCCTGGGATGCGTGTGGATTGGACAAAAATTGAAGGGTGGTATAAAAGCAAATGGGGGGTTCAGTCAATGTCTACGGCCATTGGTGTGCGAGTTTTCTCTTTCTTCTTTTTCTAGTTTCTTCCTTATCGTAGTGTTTATTGCTTGTTGATGTTCAGCTTTATCCCATCAAAAACAGCTTTCGTCCCCCCCCCCCCCCCCAAAAGAAGCTTGGGTTCTTCACTACACCCTTTTTTTTCTTTGCACCGAGCACGAAATCCCGCCGAGGCGGACAGCATCAGCGTTGCTTATCTCCTCGATATGGGAAGAGGAAGAGGAAGTGGAAGTGGAAGTGGGGGGGGAGGGGGGAGGAGGAGGAGGAGGGAGAGGCTGGGCTGGGCGTTATCAAGCAAAAAAAAATGAAGAAAAATTTGAGAATCATGACTGTTGACAAAACGACCCATACCCAGTAACGGATTATACATGTATGACCGGGTGTAGTGCAGAGACTGTTGTTGCCTGGTGATCCCATTTCCGTGGAGGAAGAGGATTGCAAGTAACTCAGTTCTTGCTTTCTTCTGAAGGTTAATTTTCTGTTCCTTCTATAGGGTACCTGACAGTGGGAGGAGTCTTGTTTCCTTTTTTTACATTTTTCGAGATTGAAATGTTGGAAAGCAACGAGCTCTAGGGTACATGGCGTTGAAATTTGCATTGGTGAAGGAAGGAAGGAACCCTCTAGCATCGAATTAAGCGAGCTTCAAGAACTGAGAAGGGAGTTCAGACATCAGACCTGGGTCTTTGTCTTGGAAGAGGCTGTGAAGAAAAAAGGCAGGTGGAATCCCTCCTCGCCAGACAAACTCCCACTCATCAAATTCAATGGTCTATTGCAATGTCTCGACTGCACGTACTACAATGTGAATCGCTGCAGAGCACGTTATCGTAACTGGACTGCTTGACGGGTTGAAATTGCTCCTTTTTTCTCCTTTTTTTACATTATGATACACAGATGTTTACCGTCTGCCATCTAGTGAAGATGAAACCTCATGGGCTCTTTTTCTTTAAAACTGGTTTTATACAATAGAGGGAGTTTCCCCTTTATTCCCCCCAAAACGCCTTCTTATGCCCCTCGTTCTCCCCCTAGAAGAATAGTGTTAACCAGTGAGGTGAATCATGCGGGGGCTCAAATCACGCTTCTCGTGAAAGAGCTGCCTCCACCCCTATGGATCAAAAAGGGGTCGTCCTTTCAGACCAAGAAAGTCTAGGGATCGTTTCGCCTTCAGCTCGTATCGTACATGAAGAGACCCTCAAACTTTCGTCAAACAGCCGTCAAAGAGGGGGATGAGAAGAGAATCGTCGAAAAGCCCTTCGTCCCCTTGATCCGTTGAGTCCCGATCCGTTCCGTTTATTTCCCAGAGCTGCGATGGTTTTTTGCGTCGATCGTTTTGGTCGTGAGGGTTGGTGTGTGTGTGTGTGTGTGTGTGTGTGTTGATGTGTATTATAGTACAATAGGTTGTTACATCCAAAGAGGAGTTCGGGCGCAGGTCTGGTATAATCGTCGCCGGCGTGTAGTGAGAACTCGTTTGGTGGTAGTGTTGGTGGTCGTTGGTCGGGAACCCCCCATCGGCAGGGCATGACGGGGCTTCTCACAAGCTCGCGCTAGCCTTGCTGGAGGCGCCAAAGAGGCGTAGTATACCCTCGTACATGCCAAACATGATGGCCGCGCTGGGGACGGTGCGCATCAGGTGCGGCGTAAGACCGCCGTACAGGCCCATGAAGCCCTCCTCGATCCAGACGACGCGGAAGCACTGCCAGAGGCCAGTGTACTTGAGCTGTCCGTTGGCCAGGGGCGCCTGTCGTAGTCTCGTTCGCGCAACCTAGTAGGTAGTGTCAGTGAGTATGTTATAAGTGGCCCGATGACGAAAAGCCATCATCGGAGAGAGAGTATCGTGTAAATCATACCTCGTGAGGGTAAGCAAGAATGGCAGCAACCAGCTTGGCACCGCCAGCAGCACCAGCATTCCCCATCCAATCCACCGTTTGGTCCCAAAACGTCTTCTCCCTCCCGCTCGCGACGATGCGCTCCTCGCGCGCCGCCAGCCTGTTCTTGAGGTTCTCGTACAGCACCCACTGCAGCGTGCTCTCCGCCACGCCCAGGTAACTCGCGCTCATGCCCTTGTACATGCCCCGGACGCCCTCGGTCCGCAGCACCTGCTTGATGCAGTCCCAGCTGTTGCGGTACTGCCTCTGCTGCACGCCGCCGCTCTTCTCCGCCACGTTCTTGTCGAGCTGCAGGCGGGTCTTTACGAGCCAGATGGGGTTCGTCGCCGTGCTCGTCGTCACGCCGGCCAGCACGCCCGCTGCGAGGTGGACGCCCGCCCCTTCCTCGCCGCCGTTGACATATTCTGCAATGAGGCGCTTGCCGTTGCCGTAGGTGTAAAAGTTTATGCTCCTCGCGGGGATGACGCCAATGAGATTCGGTCCGAGGCCCTTGAAGAGCGCGCGGGGACCCTCAATCTTGTAGACGGAGCCCAGGATCTGGAAGGTCTCGCGGAGGTGGAAAAGGGCGGCGCGGTAGGGGGAGAGGGTGCCTACAGCCTGAGCGCGAGCGGCGTGGGAGGCGCGGAGCTGGGCTTGATAAAAGTCGGATTGGAGGCGGGTTTTGAGGACGTCGAGTGGTGCTGTGAGTGTTGCGGCCGTCATACCTCCGACTCTGTAAGGGTTGAAGAAGTCTTGTTAGCTTTCTCTTGTGGCGCGGCCCCCTCACGCAAAATTTCTTTCCTATCCCAAGAACCCCCTTTCAACCGTTTTGTCCAACGAAAAGGGAATGGACGGAGCATAACGAGGGAAGAGAAGAACAGATATGCTTCAGACGTACCCTCCAGCAACGAAATGTACCCATGACTTTGCGAATGGTGATTCCTTCTCGCCCCCCACAGCCGGGTTCTGTTTTGTGTCGGGGATGATATCACCCGTCTCGCGGGACGTCGGGTACGAAGTTGTATCCGGGGCGCGGCGCGCAGCCGGCCGGTCGCCTCTTGCAGACATGAATTCGGCGGATGCGGGAGCGTGAGCCATTCAGGCGGTAGAGAGGAGGAAGAAAGTGTGTGGCGATTCGGGGGGAAAAGGCGATTCCAGTTGCTGTAGCAGGATAGCTTCGGCTAGTAGGAAGACGAAGAGTCGATTATAAGATGTAAGAGGAATTCAGTATTCTATGTGGCGAGCCTCGGATAATGGGAGGTTAAAGAAAGTGGTGGCGGTTGTTGATATCGAAGGAGGCACCGTTACGTCGATATCATGTCGCGGGAGGTTAGGTTGGATGCGAGGGAACGGCTCGTCCTTGATGACGGGACGGGAATCTAAGGTAGGATAGGAGCTGGGCAACTTTTTTTTCTTATCCCCGTCCACCATTTGCTTTAGCGTGCTGAGATACGGATGGAACGACGCGCCACGCTCAGATTTCAATCTGTGCGGCCCACTTTACCCGGCGTGCCGGCTGTCACCACTGTGAAAGTGTGGCCCCTGCTTCATGTGGCTTTCCAGTCGCTGTCATTCGTCAAAGTAACTGCCCCCTGCTACCTTACCTTCCCTCGTCTTACGGCTTGAGGTACAATGCTTACCTAACGTGTTGAGACTCAAACACCACCACGCACATGGAAGTGTAAGCCATTTGGACGTCACCACCGAGTAATTGGATACAGCACTGTAGTGAGCTTACTGTATATCATTATGAATTTATCTGATTTTTTGCTTTTGTTTCCTTGGTTCGCATCCCGCAATGCACTCGCACATACGCACTATACGCACTACACACATTGCGCACACAGACACACACTCGGTACGCTCTTTTCGAATCCTGTTTGCCCCATCCTATCCCTCTGAATAAGAGCATGGTGTTGTTGCTAGGGCGGCCTGTTCCATGTTCCACGGAGAAGACAAGTCATCTGCCGCAAATGGTGTCCTTTCCTAGCTCATCGTCCAACCATGCTGCTCGCCGGGGTCGAGGTAGCATCCCGCGCATCAGCGGCCGCAGTCGCAGCCGACGCCATGTGGCTGAGCAGCATATGATCGTTCTTCAGACTGGGCAGTTGGTTCTGATGCTGCTGCTCTCCGCGGTGCGGGTGCGGCTCCGGCATCCAGGGCTTGTGATTCATCGGCGGGGGTGGTTCCTGCTCTACGTCCATGAAGCTACTCGTCCTGCTTCGAGATCCAGGGTCTAACGGCGACCGCTGGCGATGGTCCGGCTGGCCCCTGCTAGCCGGCCGAGATACGTCTCCTCCTCCCGGCATAAGATTGGCGGAAGACGACGTAGGCGGCTGAGGCTGCGGCGGCGGCTCGTGGGTTCGGCCGTCGTCCTGTGTTGGATCATATCGTAGAGTCCTCACCGGTGCCGGCTGAACCGGGCTCGGTTCCACGTGCGGCGCTTCGTCGGCACTGCTGCTGGCCTCGCGGTTGAGCCAGACAATCTCTTCCTCGGTAATCGTTTTCCACCCGCACTTGGCGTGCTTCTTCGTGCAGCCCTGACAAGCCGTCAGGTGCTTGATGCACGGCGACTTGAGCCTGCGGCAGCGGTCGCACGGCGGCCAAATCTGGTCTCCCTTGTTCAACTTTTCTATCCTTGCGGTGATGATGGCCCGGTGCGGCGACGACGGGTCATACGACGGATCTCTCTGTGGCATGACCGGTGGCGCATGCACGACAACTGGACGTCCCTGCAAGGGTAGTGAGTGCGGATGAGGATTCGTCGCGGGCGGCGTGTGTTGGCCCGTCGAATGGGCCTGCTCGAGGCCGGCGCTGGAGGGCACTCGAGGGGGGTAGGCTTGGGAAGATGACAGGAACTGCTGGAGCAGGTCTGCATGAAGGTCGTAACCAGCTCCGTGGGCAACGTGGCCTCTGGAGTGGTTGACGGACTGAAAGGCCGAGCTGCTTCCTTGCTGTCCGCCATGACGTGAGTTGATTCCGGCTCTGCGGCCGCTCAAGTGGTAGTTGAGCTGTCGTGCCCTCTTGGCGATCTCATCGGCTTTCTTGATGAGAACCTGTAGTCGCTGCTCCACAATTTCCAGTGTCGCGACTTCGGCCGTCTCATCCTCTTCCAGGGGAGCCGTGGACACCACGGAGAACCTGTCCAAGGCACCGTTGATAATGAGCCGCCAGTCATCTTCAAGAATCTGCGTCTGGATGCCGTTCAGGTAGAACTGACACGTGCGCTCGCCGTCGTGTCCGGTGGTGAGAACAAATTTCTCAGGATTTGTCTTGGCAAAGGTGACAATATCGAGCCAGCTCACGGGTGCCGCGCCGTATGGAGGCGGTGGGTTGGTAATGATGGGACCTTCAAAAGCTCCCTCCATAGCTTTCAGCAGACGGGGCCCGGTGAGCTTGGCGCCCAAGTTTGCCGCGAGACTCTCATGTCTATTGAGGACTCCTATTGTTGACCGTTGAGAATGATATTCCATAATACCCCACAGACAAGAGGAAAGGGGAAAACCGTACCTTCGTACTGATTTAATAAACCAAGCACATCCGAGAATGTGTCAGGCTCTCCCTGAATGAGCTGGAGTCTACCAGTACTGGCTTTGGATAGGTAGTTGATGATGGATGCATTGCCTTTTTGAGTTGACAATTAGTACTAGTTCATGGAACGAGATGAGATGCAGCGCAAGCGGGTATGGCCTATGGGGCAAGATTCCATGCCACAGGTCAATTAAGCATTGCCAAGGGGCTTGGAACAAGCGCGATGCAGATGGAGAGAGAAAGCCTGGGCTGGAGAAGAGACGAAGATGGAGACGGGAGGGATGAAGTTTGGGGAAACAATGAAGAGGTAGAAAACAAGGTGCGGGCGGCGCTGGCAGGCAGGCCGGGGCGAGGGATCAATGGCGAGTCTAACCTCGATTGCCTCCGGGCGCGACGACGACAACGACGAGATGCAGCTGAAGGCTGAGATCGACGGCTCATAGTCCTTCAGCGCATCGCGACATGCTTGCTCTCTTGCTCTCTTTTTTGGATTTTGGTTTTCTTGCTGGAGACTTCGACTCTTGGATCACACACACACTGGCGCACCACACATACCTGACTGAGGCGGAGGAGGCTGGGGAATGCGATCAGAGTGAGCTGGCTGAGCGCCGCCGTCGTCTGCGTCCCGTTTCCGTTTATGGGGCTCTTGGGAATCCTGGGCATGCGCCATGGTGAAATTGTCACCGCGGGCAACAGACGGGAGGATCCCGCGAGAGCAAGTTGTCTTTTCTTCTTCTCTTTTTTCCACCCTTCCTCGTTGTGGCCCTTTGTTTCTTCCCTCTAGAGTAAGATCAACTGTAAAAACCAAAGGCCGGGTGCGTGTATGAGACGAATGGCGATTTGAGTGGAGTGGTGTAAAGTATGTGTGTGTGTGTGTGAGAAGGCCAAAGGGCCCCGGGGCGTAATAAGAGGGATCCTGAAATCTAGGAGTTGGTTAGTTCATGGCGGAGCAGCACCTTTTGAGGTGGTGGCAACCCAGCAGACAGGGCTCCAGTGAAGTGAGGAGGGAATGCCTCAGGTAACAGAACAGATGAGAGTTGGAGGGGCCTGGGATGGAGCAAGCAAGCTTTCGAACGAAAGAGGGACGAGAGATTTTGTTGATCGAAGGGGGGAGGAGTGAATGAGGCCGGAGAGCCAAGAAAAGACGGGGGGAGAGGAGGAGGGTTGGAATCGGGGTTTCGTTCAGGATTTGTACGGGGGGAAACGGGGGACGTGGTCGGGGCCACAGGACGGGGGCTGGCTGGGAACTGGGGCGGAACTCGGGAGGAGGAGTAAGGCAAGGTACTTGTAGGAAATAGGCGTAAGGTAGAGTACCTTAAGGTAGGAGAGAGGCAAAGTAAGGTAGGGCGAGACAAGGGAACTTGGGGTACCTTAACGTAACGTAAGGTAGGCAAAGTACTTACAAGCACAAGCAGGTGGAGGGCCGATGTGCAGTTGAATGGGATGAAAAGAGAAAGAAATCACTCAAGCAAGTGTGTGCTCGCGCCGTGGGCGTGAGAGAGAATAAGAAGACATGTAGAGTAAGGCAGGGTTGGTGGGTTGGTAGGTAAGTGAAAGTGATGGAGATGGGACGGACTGCTTGGAGGACGGGACGGGGAGAGAGGAGGAGAGAAGTGGGAAAGAAGAGCGGACGGCGGGTGCAGCTGCAGAGGCGAGTTTACGGGCCAATTGCCCAATGACAGGGGCAAGCGGGTGCCGAGTTCCCACCGCAAAGCCGCAAAGTCCCAAATTGGTTATGTCGTGTGTCGGTATGAAAGTGAGGTGAGTGAAATAGAGAGAGTGAGAAAGAGTACCGTACCTATGGATGTGAGACCCGGGATGAGCCTTTAGGAACTAGGAGAGACACGACGGAACGGGAGTGTTGAAGAGTGGGTTCCCTTTTTTTCGCGACGGGGGGGAGAGGGGCGGCGGCACCCGTATGAGTCGGGCGGGCGAGTATGTGTGTGTATGAGAGTACCCAAGTCAATGAGTGAGAGTGAGATTGAGAGAGAGACAGAGAGGGCGAGAGGCGGGTTAAGATGCTAGTGTGAAGCAAGTGAGCGGTAAGGCAGCCCAGCGCGAGGCGAGGTGTGTGGAAGTGTGGAAGGAAGGTATGGTATGTGAGTGTGAGTGTGAGTGTGAGTGTGTGTGACGGTGGACGGCTGGGAAAATGCAGTGCAGGACCGCAATGGAAAGCAAAGATGTGGTGCAGCAAGGGCGGAGGGGAGTTCCACTAAACGGATGGGGCCGGGGGTGGGAGAGGGGACCCGGCGTCCTTCTTTTTTCGTTCGTCGGGAAGGGAGGGAGCCTAAAAAGCTTGGACTGACGGAACCCGAGGACACCTCAGTTTTCCCAAGTACGGAGAGTCTAAAAGGGACTGGACTCAGTATGGAGTACTGTGGAAGGTACGCAGTACAGATAGAGAGGATGAGTGAGTGAGTGGATGGATAAGTGAGAGAAAGGCAAGGCAAGGCAAGGCAAGGAAGGAGGGCCAGGGCAGGGTCCCCCTTTTGGGTGTAAAGTGTGAGGTGTGAGGTGTGAGGCGTGAGGCGTGAGGCGTGAGGCATGAGGCACGAGGCGTGTGTAAGTGAGATTGAGATGAGGAGGATTGGTGGAACTTAAGCGGGAAGCAGCGCAGAGCCAACGGCTGCCGGGAAGTAGGCAGGAAGCTACAGCAGCTCCTAGCGTGGCATCAAAGGTGCAAGACAGGATGAGGTGGGCAGGCGATGGATCAATCGAGAGATACCCGACTAAAATCCGAACTGTGTATTCCGTAAAAAGGGCTGTGGTTACCTTGAGACAGGTGAGATAGAGTGAGTTGAGGTTACCTGAAAGAAACGCCAAGCCAAGGCAGCGGAATGTGATGATGATGAGTATATGGACTAGGGTGCGCGCCGGCGCCAGCTCTCAGAAACGCAGCCCGCCCCGGCTCCCCAAACACACGAAAAGCCCCAAAAGAGCAACAAAATCGACAACCAAGCAATTCTGGTGGGGACCACACCAACGGGCTGGTTTGGACTGGACTGGACCCGGGGCTGTGTGCAGAGACAGGCCGTCTGTCTCTGTCCGTCTCTGTCCGTTGAAGAAGAAGCAGCAGCAGAAGCTATCCTGTGTGCCTGTGCTTGTGCAGTCTCCGCGGCTCAGAATTTCAGCCCATGTAAGACGGCGTAATAGGGAGAGTCCCCAGCGATGCGGTTTTTTCTTGGTGAGTCCTTTTTCAATTTTTTCTTCTTCCTTCTCCCCGCCGTTCTTTAATTGCCTCTTGAGTTCCTTGGTACTTGACCCGTCGATAAACGCAGCTTGTCCTATACGAGCAAAGTGGGAAATTTCAAAACGGATGACGGCGAACTGTGTACGGGGGTGGCGCTGGGACCCGGCGCAGAGATGTCGTATAAAGCAATTGAGCGACTAATATGAGGTAAGATTGAACAAAAAAGCAGGCCGTTTCCCGCTTGTCGTCGGTATCCTTATGTAAGACTGGCAGCCCTATGAAGACTTGGAAGCTGAACAGTCCGGCTCTGGGAGCCGAACGTGTCGGGTTCGGGGAGAATGATAACCAAGCTAAGAAGCAAATAATGCGCCCAAGGGGTCGGCAAAGCGGCAAGGTTTGATTTGCAAAATTTAAGCAAAAAAAAGGGGACCTGTCTTTTAAGACCGAGGTGCCTATCGTCGGCCCGCGACATAGAGTTAGAAGAACTTCTCGATGCCGGGAGATGGTCGATGCAGGATATTGGACGCCGAACACAATTAATACGAGCGGGGAACAAGCTGTCTGCTTCTCTCGATCAAGGCCCATGGTCTTTGGGCCCCAAAGAGCCGGCTCCAGCCTGGTGCAGTGCACAGCCTGGAAACTGGGGAAATGGAGGAGCCAACCGGCCAGTCGGCTTTGAGTGTTTAGAGAGGAGAGGAGTAGCGGGCGGGAACAAGGGGGGCACCATCTGTGTGAGACTGGTGAGTCTGCGACTGTGAGAGACTCAAGACTACTGTAGAGTGATTGATGAATGACAAAGTGAGTTGTCCAAGGAGGAATGGATGGAGTGCTGGATGGATGGATGGACATGCGACTAACAAGCTTGAGACACCGCGCTGAACATGAGACTCGGTCGGAAATATGGGCTGCCGGGTGGGAATCTCGGAGGGAGGAGCGCACCGTAGATCCTCACCTGCCCAACTACCTTGCCGGGACACCGAGAGGAAGGTACGTTCCATTACTGTACCTCTCACTTCTCTAAGAATACCACTGAATCCTGACAGAGACACCCTACCTACCTACCTACTCCGTACAGAAAAGGACCAGAAACGAGGACGACAAGAAACAAGACACAGAAACGAGACAAGAAGAGGCACGCCGCACCACTGACAATCACCACCGCCCCTTTCTTTTCCGTTGCATCGCATCTGTGATCTGACCCTGACCTCGTGCCTAGTATCCAATACTTCCCGCCCCCGGCGAACCGGCACGTCTCGTTAAAACATCCCATCTTTCTGAATTGCCGTCTTACCCTGGTGTGTCCCGACTTACATCGCGCGACGTGACGGCCACGGCGCACGCACATCATACAGCACTTGACAGCCAGACGACAAGCGAGTCGCTACCTTGCCTAGGGGAACAAGCCTGCCATAGTTCGACGGCGGACGGGGTGGAGGGGCGGAGCAAGGCTCTCTTAGTCCTTAGCAAGGTACGACGTTACCAAAGACGAACTAGACAGAGGGAACCCGCGCGCCCGCTGGTCGAGTTGCGCGCCCGGGGCCATGGCACCGCGGGCGTGCCCCCTCTACCCGTACGCGGTATGCAGTACCTGGCACAGGTAGGCGGCCCATCCTTAGATGGAACCTTTCTAGAAAGACAGTGCTAATGCTGAACAGAAATCCAGACAAGGGACGACGGTGGGTGGGATAGAGAGGAAACACGGAGACCCGACAATTGGGAAGCTTTGATCCCTTTCGGACGGAGCGGAACGCGAGGAACGCAATGCCTACTCGAGAAACCTACGCCATTGCCGCTCTGTACACCATGGGAAAAGGTACCGACGTTGACCAAGACTTGAGGTCGGGGACCCAAAGTATCGCCAATCTATGAACTCCCTTCATCCTCACCACCCAGGATGCCTGTCCAACAAGCCAACCCCGTCTTGTTTCGGGGCGACTCAAGCGGACCCTCAGCATCACAGAAACATGACTTTCGCACCCCGCTCGAGTATGTACTCGAGTACCTACCTACATACCTTGCATGCCTCTGGAGTCCTGGACTAGGTGCGAATATGCATCTTGCGCCGGCCGGCACTCGGGGGCCCGCGCAAACCAACTCTAAAAGGCCAATGAGTGAGATCATCGTCAACCGCAGTCTCATCTGCCCACAACGCTTCTAATTATGTCTAATCGCACATGGCATGGTTGATCGCCTCCCTCACCCTCAAACATCACTTCACGTCGTTATAAAACCAAACCAGGCCAAACGTTTCCCGACTTAGCAGCCCCCATCCCTCCCATGTGGCATGAACCACTTACCGTGTTGCCCCCTCCTTCCCACGCGACGCACGTGCAGAAATTCCAGGGACGGACGACCAGCTGGGATGTAACTCGCTCCGACACTGATGGGCAAAACAACTACCTTATTTTTGGGCCTGTCAATGTTTTGGAATGAAATCGAGCAGCAGTTGCCACTGGCCAGCGGCCCCTCCGCTCGCTCGCTTTCGCTGATCGGTTTGGTTTCCCTTTCGCCCTTGGAGAGTGGGAAAGGGGGGCACACCTTGAATGTCACACACACTTTGCTATACGGATACAACACTCCTCTCAAGTTGGTTGGGTTGATATGGAAGCGTTCCTCGCAGCCCGTTAACTCCGAGATTTTCTCACTTTGATTTTGCTTAACTTGTGTTTACATCACAGGGACTTTGCAGGGAGATAGAGTGGTCAGAAGTGCTGACTAGGCTTCGTAACCACGGTACGTGGCCCCTCCAGTCTGCAAGAGAAGGCCGGCCAAATGTCCGGACAAGGAGGACGAATGAGATAGTAGAGGCGCAATCTCAACAACCTCGGGAATTCGCCAGATCAACTCTGGACTCCCCGATGCCCACTTTATGGCACTGACCTAAAGGTCTAATGTAGCGGCGTAATGATGCGTTGTTTCCCGCTTTTTGGGTGGTGCTCTTGGTGCCCATCAATATCATCGGGGGTGGCGCAGAGGGCAGTGCCAAGACATTTTGGAAATCACCAACGGAACACGCGCCAGGATTACTTCTCTTACAGGAACTAACACCACTCACGCGAGCCAGTATGATGTATATCGCTCACCTACACAGTACGTTTCCCAGCCTCCCAACCCCGGTCCGATAATTCCATCTCCTTCCCCGGCTTCGTCAAATCAGTCAAGAAGGAAAGAAGAAGCTGCACAGCCTAGCTTACCGGTTCCGTGAGCCTTGGTATACAGAGTACCGCGGTTTACACATCATAGTGTGTCGTCACTTACACGGGGCGAGCTAGCCCATAGTCGTATTTCAACGACGACGCGCTCTGGCTTCATCATCGCCAAGACGTTTTGGCTTGACCGTTGCGCGTCGTTGCTGCAAAGTCAACGGTCTTCACGCCGATCCCAGAAGGAAGCAAAAATCCGAAATTAGATTTTCTGTTTCTTCACTGGCTCATGGTGATGGTTATTGGAACTTTTTTTTGTTGCGGTGCCAATATGCGAATAGGCAGCAGTATTTCCTCCCCGTTACCGAAACTTTATTTTCTCGGTAACACGGCTATGTGGCCTTAGTCGAACGATCGATATTTATTCTTTGTCATTACGGAGTATCTGGGACTCGATATGTCTCTTTCACCACTCCGTACGGATACTGAATTGACTGGCATTTGGTGATGTCCTTTATGTTGTCTAGCGACGGCAAGACAAGCTTTCCGCACAAAAAGCCTTCCTCGGCTACTTGCTCATTGCTAAGAAAGTGTTGGTGAACGGTAAGGAAGTTGCGTCGCGTGATCAAAAACAAGAGACCCCGAATCGGCGAACAATTAAAATAAAGTATTTCATGAACCGAGAAAACAGTGGCTATGCGCAATATTGAAGCAATGGTATCACGCGGACTGCCATGCCAGGCTGCCTTATTTTTGCCATGTGAGAACCTTTTGAAACATCGGATCTGTACACTTGTATGTTGAAATCCCGAAGCTACGAAGAAATCATCAATTCCATCCTTGGCGATATACAGTCACTATTCGCAAGTTCTTGGGGTTCCCTCTTGGTATGGTAAACTCGGTGATGGACCCGTACCTCAACTATTCCCGTCCCGTCCTCCAGGTTTCGATTGAACGAAAAGCCCGCGCCCCGCCAATCACGGAGCCCGGGCCTCTGAACGGCGGGGAGGGGCGAAGGGGAAAGGACGCAGACCAGAACCCGCCCCACCATGGAAGAAGCCCGGACCAAGCTCAAGCTCATTTTCCCACCGAACCTCACCCTAGCCTTCTCGGCCAAACATCCCAGCCGCCAAAAAACACACCCACGATCTCTCAACGACGTCACCCCGCGACAAAGCGAAAATCCGTAACCAAATAGTGAGAGACATTTTCGAATTGGTAACCAGGCCCCGATAACGGACCTCCAAAGCAAGACCATAGGACCTAAGCCACTCCTACAAATAAACAAACAAACAAACGCCACGACACAGCAGGACACAACTCAGCGGCGCAATGGCGGATAGAGGCTCACACAGAGGCGGCGGCCGAGGCGGAGGCGGAGGAGGAGGAAACTACCGCGGCGGAAGGGGAGGAGGTCGCGGCGGCGGCGGCGGCGGCGACCGAGGCGGAGCCCAGGGCTCGGGCGGCGATCGCGAGAGGCCCAAGAAGGAGAATATCCTCGACTTGTCAAAGTATATGGACAAGCAGATTACTGTCAAGTTCAACGGCGGGCGCGAAGGTGCGTTGTATTTTGTCCCCCTTTTCCTTTTCCCTTTTCCTTCTCACCCCCCTCCCATGATTCTTGCGAAGGGGGAGGAGGGGCTGTGTGTGTGGGAATCATGCATGTATCGATTGCTAACTTTAGAAAACCACAGTCACTGGAACGTTGAAGGGATACGATGCGCTGATGAACCTGGTGCTGGACGAGGTCCAGGAAGTCATGAGAGGTACGTGTGTCTCTACCTTTGCCTTTGCCCCATCCTTGGCGTAAACCAGAAAGGGGGCCGGGGGGGGGGGGGAGCTTTCAATATGGCTTCGCGGCTAACAAGAAACAAACAACTCAACAGACGAAGAAGGAAACGAAACGACCAGGTCCCTAGGCCTCATCGTTGCCCGCGGAACCCTCCTCGTCCTCGTCAGCCCCGTCGACGGAAGCGAGCCCATAGCGAACCCGTTTGCGCAGCCCGAGGAGGAGTGAATAAACCCGAGAAAGCAGGAGAGGGGAGGGGGGAGTCAGGGGGCTGAATTCGACTTGATATCCCAACTGTGTGTGTGAGGCAGAAAAGGAAGGCAAGGGAAGTGGGGACCCATCCAGCGACACTCATCGATAAGGCATGATTTAATGTGCCTGCGAGATGGGATGCGACTTGTGGCTGGACGTCTGGGTAAACGCGAGACGGTAATGTAGCTTGTGTGTCGTAGGCATGCAGCATACATCAGCATGAGGACATGAATATGACGATGGCATATCAAAAAGATCCACCAGATAGAAAGACCAACGAAAAAGAAAAAGGGGGGGGGGGGGGGGGGGAAGGTATGGCACAAATATCATGGCGGGAAGAGCAGCATGAGTGAGGGCCTTTGCGGTCCTCCCGGCCTCACCTCCTCGTGCACGACAAACATGAATGAAAAAAAGATTTATTTCGTTACTGTTCTTTACCCGCATTCGTACTCTCCCATCTAACTGCATCTCCCCACAGTCAGCGAGACCGCTCACTCCCCTTTCTCTATTCCTTCTCCGCTCAATCCGAAGGCTCCTATACGCTCCTCTTATACGTTCAAACCTGGCAAGCAAGCGAGTGAACACATTGCGTCCACTTGTCGTCTCACGCGCCGTTCCCACCGTTCGTTCATCCTTGGTCCAACGTCTCAAAACCAACGCTATGTCAGTCATCACACTCCGTAGTGGTTTCTCGCATCATTCGAAACGCAGCCCCGTGCATTGCAATCCAAGTACGTCGAAGCCTCGTTCCCCATCCTTTCGTGACCGTGATCTCGATCCTTGTCGTAACCGTGGCAATCCCAACCCTCCCCGTTCTAGTGAGAGGTGCCCTGGAACCCTCGGCTCGACGTCTGTTTCCCTGCCTTGAGAAGCTCCCCAAACGCATTGCCGAGCTGTTTCTTCAGCTCCTTATAGCTGACGACAAAGCTCGTCTGCTCGTCTCGACTCGTGAGGCAGATTCGGTCGTCGCTACCGGCGTCCAGCCTGTTGAGGCATCGGATAATGTGGCCCATGTCTACTACGGGATTTCCGTTCGCGTCGACTTGGTGGAATACGTAGTCCCGGAATAGTTTGAGCATGTATCGCTCGCCGTTTTCTGACCAGTTCCTGTCGCCGTCGAATTCCTGCCGTTCGTTGACGGCACCAAGCTTGGCCATGAGGCGCACTATGCGGCCGTTTTCTAGTTCGCGGAACAGGTCCGACTTGAGGGCGTCCGCTTCCTGTAAACTGGCATCTAGCGTGGCAACCATATGGACTGCGATGCCCCGGACAAATTCTTCTATACCCTTGGGCGTGGCACCAACCTGAGAGGGAGTCAGAAGCCACAAGACAGTATCCGTGATTTCTTTCGAGTAAACCCTGCTCATCTGTTCCATCGACCCTTTGAGGTTCGTGAGCTGGTTCGGCGGCGTGTTAGTAGCTAGTGATAAAATGAGTTTCCCGAATTGAATCAAGTCCTCTTGTTGCAGCTCCTGAACGGGCCGACGGTTGTCGAACTGAACGACATCCAAAATGGAGCAGGCACTCAGCCGGATGCGATTCTTGTCCGTCACAATGACCTTGCTCATATCAAGGCATCTGGCAGCCAGATTCAATGTGTGGATAGCCTTCAAGGCATTGGCTATCTGGGAAATATAGCCCCATAGCACGCTTTCGGTTATGGGGTTCTTTGCGCTGAAGCGGGTGCCGTGGGTGGAAGCCGGTTGAGAAAAGTGAAGTTCGGCAAGTGTCTTGGAGAGGGGATGGTAGTCTTGTACGAAGAACAGGGAACTGTCGCCAAATGCTCTCGTGGTGAAGGCGTCATGTATTCCCACCACATTGCCGTTGTTGAGCCTTCGCCACTCCTTGACAGAGCGAATAGCTTGCTCGTTGGTTAGTCGGTACCCTGTTCTGCGTTAGTAATGTCGAGGATAGGCATTGCCAGAGAGCATACCCTCAAGCCGTCTGAGGCAGTATGTTTTGCCGTTCTTCGAGGATGTAGCCTTGTACACCCATGTGGTGTAGCCAAAGACACTGGAACTCTTCCGATGACTGGTATCAAGGGGAACGAGGGAGTAGTAGTTGTCTAACGGAGGTAGTGTCGAGTCTTCAACAGCATTAGAAATCTATAGTACCTGTTGTTCACTGTGCAGCTTACTTGGCATGACCTGCTGCAAGGCCTCGGACTTGCGTTGCATCTCCTCGCGCATCTTCTCAGGTAAGAAGAAGTCGTGAATTTGCCTTTGGAACGGCATCAAATCATCTCGATACGGCCCAACCGGTGCGTACAGATGGTATTGAAGCTGCCGGACGTCAGTTTTGCCATGGAAAAATATCTAGTTCGCGTCCTCTCACCGGTTGAAGCGGGGCTGTGTAAGCATTTTGATGTTGGAAGTAGGCCCCTGAGCCAGCGAGTCCGGTAGGATCATCGGCATAAGGGTTGAAAGGTGTGGCCGGTAATGGCTGGGCAACATTGGGCATAGCAAAGGGGTCAAATGAGAGCCCTGTGTCGGAAGCTGAGCCATTGGCAGTAATCTTTTTCGATGTTAGTCTCAAATAAGCTGTTAGGCATGGTCATCCATACGCCAGTACTCAACTCAAAGTTTGATGGAGTAAATTCTCGAAATGTAGCAGGGTTAAATACTGTCGACGCCGCTTCTCCATCTGGAGCGGCGGCTGGCGTCGCAGCTGTGAAGAAATTAGATGAGATAGTCCGTGATACAACATGGCTCAAAACGTACAGCCTGCTCCTCTGGGAGTAAAAACGGCTGCACTCGCAGCCTGGGAGGAAAATGTCGATTTCTTGGAGCCCGCTATCGTATTTGCACTCGGTGATGCCACCGAGGGCAGACCGGCGGGTGTGAATGAAGGCGAGTCGACATTGAGGGCCTTTCTCGCGCTATTAAAACCCAACTGTTAGCTTTCTACTATCATTGTTTGTCGTTAGGTTTGATTATTTCCCGTCATAGTCAATGCTCGCTCTACAAGTTAGTGGTCTACACCTCATCCTCCATGGCGCTATCCAAATTTCATTCACATTTCTTCGGCCACAGCTTTAGTCCACATCGACCATAGGGTGACCAGTCCGGGATCCACGGACATCTTGCTGCATATCGCGATGTATGCCAAAGCCGATCGGCGGGACTTCATCCAGGACTGCGATTCCAAGATCCACCTCCTCCTTCTATGCGAAGTAGGCCTCAATGTCGAGAACTTTAGTCCGCAACAAAGCTCGTCAGGCACATGTATCGCCAGAGTCTAGCACCGCTGCTGATCCTATGCCAAGGCCTCTACAATCGAGGCGCCTCCTTTTCCTCTAGTAGAGGAGCATCAGGTCTCGATAGCAAACGTCAATAGTTCTCGAGCATTTCGGACGGTTCTTTGGGCCATGGAAGTCGGTCACGATAGCGAAGCGGATCTGGACTGTGACCTACAAATCAGATTGGTTGCTCTGTCCTCCGGGACTATTCTGGACCGAGTTGGAACGATTCTGGTCGTGGTTGAAGGCGCAACCGGTGTTCTCGTATCGACAGTGTCCGTATATCATTACGTTTCGGCATAAGGTCTCTTTGTTTTCTAAGCCAATTGACAAGGCGTCAGCAATCCTGTGACAGCAACGTGGTCGGAAGGGCATCATGCGCGTTGACTCGCCTCGGATTTTGGGTTTCGGCGACCCAACTTGTCGACGGAGGTCGGACTGGGGGTATCGCGAGGTGGCCATGATCAGTAGTTTCGGTGGAAGAAAGTTTGGCCCCCTTGGTCGACGTTACGACGTCTGCACAGAGTCAGCCAAATCCAAAGCCCATGATCGAGTTGTCGTCGAGGTCGTTTTCATGGTATGGACGCGCGCGCGCTGGGTGTGGACGGGGGGGAATTCAGGACTTGGGCTGTCTGAGCGGGGTGGAGAGAAGACAAAGGCGGGCAGAGAAGAAGGACTGGAGCTCGCGTGGGGCCTGGCGCGAAGCCAGACTGGGGGCAGAGGACATTTTTGGGCAGACGCACTTGATCCTTGCAGACATTTGCCATGGCTCGAACACGTTTGGTGGGGTAGGTGTCTCGATCATGGACACGATGCCGTGCACCAGGCGAGGGTCGAGGTTGACGGCAGATGAATTTGGCGGATGATGCAAGGCAACGGAATGAAGTCGGAATAAGGTCGTGTCGAGATAGTACCTTAGGTAAGGCAAGGTAGAAGTAAAGCACCGATGCGCGCACCGTATCTTTTCTTGGAAGGATGCGTACGGATATGCAGCCCAGCGCAGGAAAGGCGGGAGGGACCAGGAAGGACAGAGGGAAAAACAGGGACCAGCGACAACGGCGCGACGGGCGGCGGAGCAGTCCAGTGAGGTAGGCGGTTTATGTGGGTGGGAAGACAGAGAGGTCAGATTTGCTACCGCGCGGCCAGGGAATACCCAAACCTACACAGGAGCGGGAGTTGGCGGTGCGAGCGGAGGTTAGGCGTGGTGGGATTGGAACCAACCAAGTCAAACCAACTTACAGCGTAGGTTGTGTCCAGTAGGTACTGAGAGGGGGGACAGTGACACACCCTCGCGACATGAAAATCGCTTAAAGTCAATGCTCTCGCACTATTAATCAACATTCGTGGGTAAACGTGCTGGATTTGGCCGTGAAAGTATGTCATTTCCACAATATCCGAGCGATAATAACATCTAGGTCGAAGCGGCCTTCACTTGGTGCATAATGAGGTGGATGTAACTCTCACACGACTCAGCTCATATACATTGCATGAATACTGGCTTGCTGTTACCCAGCCTCGTGAATATCGATACTTGATGTGGGAATGATAGCCGTATTGGCATTCATTTTCATCCCAGGTAGGTAGCAAGTCACGTCAATTAAGGATACAAGGCACATTATGGAAAACGCTATCCGTATCATCTATTAGATATCCTGATGATTTCTAAGAATTCTAGCACTTCCCTTGTAGTGTTTGTAGCTGAGGAAAGATCATGTAGGTGTCCACTCATCCTTCATATCGCAGCGGGGCTATGTACCTATCCGACACGTCTCCCCTCATCGGACAGATGCAATTGCCATGTGTCCAGATAAGCGATAAAACATACTCTTTATGGCGTCACGAACGCGATTCGTCGCGCAGACGCCAGCAGTAGGTACTCCGTACCGTACCTTACTTCATGTACCTTGCCAAGCCCTTGAACATCCGCACTCCGCCCACGGACAAGTGTCGTCACCGGGCAAGACACTCTCGACAATCAGCTGCGACTAGCGGACCATCTCAGACACCCGGTCATTTGCTACCAACGCATCCAGCCTCTCGTCAATGAGCTGCATCAAAGCCCAAAGCCGCTCCTTTGATTCTTGAACTTGTTCCTCTGTCCCTCCCACGCATCCAGCTGTATTATTTTTCTTATTTCACGGTCAAATAGCCGACCTTTGCCAATTTATCACGACTCTGGCAGGCTGCTGCAACTACCGCGGAAGGGTCCTTCTCCGCTGCCTTGCTTAGCCACGTTGCTCTTCGCTGTGACCAGCCCACTTCCGCCCTAGGCCTGACTCCTTTCACAACGTCAACCTGCGCATTCACCTATTTCCATGGACCACTGAATCTGCCTTTGGACTATACCCATCGTCGCTTCGACAGACTCGCCAATCTTAACTTGTGTGCAGCACCCAACGACAGCATGGCGGAGAGCGGAGACGTAGATTTGGGACAGCTGTCTGCAAGTCAGCAAGAGTCCCTCCAGCAATACACAAGTGTCACAAATCAGGAGCTCAAGGATGCGATACCGCTGTTGCAGCGATCGCAATGGAACGTCCAGGTAGACTTTCGCAACGCGGCACTGGCCAGCTTGTGAATTATACTGACCGACCTGGGTACAGATCGCCATCGCCAAGTTCTTCGACGGCGAAGGCCCTGATCCTGTCGCGGAGGCAATGGCACAGGACATCCACCGGACAGAAGCGCGGCACGAGAACCTTCAAGAGAGTCTGCTTGCCTCTGCAGCTCGTCCACCGGCTCCTCGGAGAGATCGACCCGACCCCGCGCCGCGAATCGTTCCTCAACCGAATACAGTCCACCGTCCACCATTCCTGATCGGGTTGCTCCTGGCACCCTTCAGCATCGGTTACAGCATCGCATCTAAGGTGTTTCGGACTGTCTTCTACCTGCTCAGTTTTCTTCCCCGACAGATCCGGCCACGGACCATCACGAGCGGGCCGGGGAATGGACTGCGGAGTACCAATGGGCGCCGGATGCTCATGCCCCGAGACACGGCCGCACGTTTCAAGCGTGAATTCGAGGAAGAATATGGAAGCACCGAATTGCCCTGGTTCGAGGGCGGTATTGCCCAGGCACAAGACCTGGCCAAGAAGGACCTCAAGTTCTTACTTGTTGTTCTCATGTCGCCCGAACACGACGATACCGAATCTTTCACGAGGGAAACTCTATTGAACCCGGATGTTGTCAGCTTCATCAATGACCCGGCGAACAATATTATCGTGTGGGGCGGCAACATCCTGGACTCTGAAGCGTACCAGGTCGCCCAGGAATACAACTGCACAAAGTACCCATTTTCGGCGATCATCTGCCTCACGCCCAAGGAAGGAAGCACTAGAATGAGCATCATCAAGCGGCTTGCTGGCCCGATGCCGGCTACTGCGTACCTTGCGGAAGCTCAGACCGCCATCAACAAATACGCACCAGATCTAGCAGGTGTCCGAGCCGAGAGGACAGCACAAGAGGTGGCACGCAGTCTGCGAACTGAGCAAGATACGGCCTACGAACGATCGTTGGCCAAGGACAGGGAGAGAGCGCGACAGCGGCGCGAGGCGGAAAAGGCCGCGGCAGAAGCTGCACGCAAAGCCGAGGAAGAAGCCGAAGCTGCAGCGAGGCGCGAGGAGCTTGGCGATAAGTGGAAGCGCTGGCGGGCGACGACTATGGAAGACGAGCCACCAGCCAGCAACAAGGATGTGGTACGGATTGCGCTGAAGATGCCCGAGTCGTCTGGGGCTGGAAGAATCGTGCGCCGGTTCCGCAACGACACAACGATGGAAACGCTATACGCTTTCGTGGAGTGTTACGATGTGTTGACGGCATCAGAGGAAGTGTCAGAGAAGGCGCCTGTCAAGCCCGAGGGCTACGAGCACGAGTATCAGTTCCGCATTGCATCTGTGATGCCCCGGGTGGTGTACGAACCCAGCAAGGAGGAAACGATGGGGCAGAAGATTGGGCGGTCAGGGAATCTGATCGTGGAGGAAGTGTCGGCCGACGGCGAGTCAGACTCCGGCGAAGAATACTCGTCGTAGATGGAGATGGTACGACCCAGGGCATCTGATCAAGCAAGTGTAGGATGGCGCAAGGCAGAGCAAGCATTAGTAGAAAACCGCGCCATTTTGTACGCGCAGTGAGCGGGCACCCAATAGCAACCATTCCAGACATTGTCGCGAGCATTGAAGAACGTTGTCAGCAAGTTGCAGGATACAATAGCTTCTAATCGCCTAAAGCTAGCCGCGGGAGCCGTCTGTCCATCTTGGGCAAGCCAAGGTAGCCCATCGGCACGAGGCCGTGAAGTTCACAAGAGGGTAATGACATTGGCGCGGGAGGCAACCTGATGATGTACATATCTCACCCCAGGTATCTGTAAGTGAATGCTAAAGAGGGGTTGATTTGCGTGGCCCCTTTTGTCTGGCGTCTTGGGAGTTCCCCACTAGACGACGGGAGGCCGAAGGGAAAAGTGTGTAATGTACACCGCACGCGATGTAGGTGGCAGGTCCCGTGGCGCTGTTTGGCCATACACGTACGTGTTGAGGATGTTGCTGCTTGCGTGGATGAGTGAGGCTGTGCAGACCAATACTTGGCTTGCCGGGCCGTGGGGTTTGGCAGTTGAAAGTTTGTGTAGCTCGGCTGCGAAGTGAAGAAGAGGGCTGATCATCATGGTCGGATTTTAATCGCGATGAAAAACAACAACATCAAGACAGGTTGTTTGTCTAGCTCGAGGTTTATGTTAATACGAGTTGCTGTATTGTTGAAGGAGCAGATTTGCCATCCGATCATGTGCGGGAGGAAGACCCTGAATTATGGCATGAACGTAGACTGGACCGTCGTACCCGCCTGCATACGTCAAAATGGGGGGATGTCTCTAGTCAATGCGACCCCCAATTTTTGACGTGGTCCTCTCCAAATAAAGTAGAACCCAAACCAAAAAGAAGGAGGATGAATAAACATTCCAGTAAAGCGTGATGGGTTGTGTAGATTTGAAGCACATGTGGCAGCTATGCTAAGAATGCTAAAGTCTTGAAAATTCGTCTCGGGTAAGGTAAGGTCCGAATAACCTGAGAAAGACACAGATGGATAGGATCTGATGAGGAGGATTACTCCCGTCTGGACGGATACAGAGGAGGAAAGACCCAAAACCAAAGTTTGGTGGTTTCGAGGTCCCCACCACCAACGAGCTGTGAGATACGTACTGGAGATCGGTGCAAGGTCTCCCCAGGCACTGCCGTCTTCTCTGGGGGCTCTGGGCCTCTGGCGCATCACTTTTTGCCATCCAAGTCGTCGTCATGCCTGCTCCAGAATCAACGCCGCGACACTTGTACCTGGTCTGAACAACTCGCCGCAGCAAAAGGGGCGACGAGCATACCTTCATCGGCCCAACGCAAATCGAGGGCCCTTTCCACCGCCTTTCGTTTCTTCTCGTCGTTCGCATACTTACCTTCATCCTGATCTGACATGATTCGCTCCAACCAACAACGACAAGATTGCAAGGGTCTCTAACAACTTGCTAGAAACACTGATATCTTCCCTTCGTCCATGATTATCCTTCCTCGTTAACACCAAATGTCAATAAACAAAAAGGCTCCTTGGCTTTTCCCCCTCGTAACAAACGAAGCATCTGCCCAGGCCCGAAAACAAACCGACGAACAGCCACACTCATTTGCGCCATCCTCCGCGAGATAGATCTCCAAGAAGCGCTACCAGCAGAGTATCAAGGTTAATCAAAGCCACCGGCAACGTCCGGCATTCGCAAGGCCAAAGACTACCGCCGCCGCTACGTGACCTCGACTCCGTACCGCGCGGTCAGTAACTCTCCTCGCACCACGCACTCGGAGAGGCGCAGACAAGCCCACTCGACCCGAACCCTTGCCAGGCGCCGCCGTCTCCCTCCTCTCACACGCCGAGACGCTCGATACTTGGGGCGTTCCAATCACCCCGCCAAAACTTTTCCAACGGTCCAACAGACCAGATACCGCACTACGCACCATTACAGCACACGCTTAAAAGGACCCCGTGGACGGTGGACCAGCGGGACGCCGGGCTGAGGTTTAATTTAAAATAACCCCCAGTTCGTCTGGCCCGTCCGACCTTGCCTTACCCTTCCCCTCCGAGCGTCACTTCCAGGCTGCAGCTCAACTAGGCCCTGCGCATCCGTACCTATTTCTTCCAAACTCCCGCCGCTTGCCCCCCGAAACATACGCGCACAGCTTCCCGCATTGCTGTCATTCCATTCACCGAACCTTAACTCTTTTCCACAGACAATCCGCCCATCGTCCATTCACTTCAGTCGTTCACGGCCGCTTTGCGATATCTTGCGACGTTCATATCAGCGTCTCTTCTGGACATCCGACCACTCCGCTTCGACTCGGGCGCTTTCCCCCTTTGTCCGTCATAGGACCCCTAGATCCGTGCTTCCGACGCAAGTCTCTCGTCCCCTCGCGGCTCAGCGCTCCTCCGTCCGCAGGTTCCGCGACCGCAAAGATGAAGGCCATGAAGGGGCTTAGTGTGAATCGGATGATGAGTACGCTCAAGAAGCGAACGACGAATAGTGAGTTGAAACCACCATACACCCTAACTCCATCTAGAGTGATCCCGAAGGAAGTGCTGATCGATATCTCTCCCCGCAAGACTTCAGTGGATCCAGCCAAGTGTCGGCATCGCCAGTAGACCCGCAGAACGAGACGCCCGAAGCTACGGCTGCGCGTAGCGTGGTATGCAAGACCTGGCCTTCCCTACGCCAATGATCACAGCTGACGTAGTGCTCAGAAACAATTTTGCGAATCTGGAGGCCCCAATGCTCAGGTATATGCTTAGTCGCGACAATTTGTGCTCGCGGTGAGCTTCCTGCTAATAGAATATACAGGGCGACGAAGTCCTCTACCTCCCGCCCATTGTCGATGCCGCCGAGTCTTCTCCGGCCGCGGCCGCCGAATGCGCGCGCATCATCCGGAAATACCTAGCCAAGGATAACCACGCCAAAGCCTCGTGGCAGTACAATGCCATCATGCTGATTCGCATCCTTACCGACAATCCCGGCCCCACGTTCACGCGGAATATGGACAAGAAGTTCGCCGATACCGTCAAGGAGTTATACCGTACTACGCACGATCCCAGTGTCAGACAGATGCTATCCGAGACATTGGATACTTTCGAGGCTACCAAGTTTGACGATCAGGGTCTGGGCGAGTTGATCTCTATGTGGAAGAAGGAAAAGGAACGAAGCTACAAGCAATATGGCGTAAGGGCTCCTAAAAAAAGCAGTCGATTCCGTCCTTACCGAACTGACATATCCCCATAGAATCCCAGACAGTCTATGGCTGGCCCCGATCCTCGGACTATGAATGCGCCGCCATTCAATCCCCACTCGCAGAATTATTTTGCAAGAAATCACACCAATCGAAGCTTGCCTACCCCCGTTGAGCTTGCAAGTAGGTTAGAGGAGGCGAGAACATCTGCAAAGTTACTTTCTCAGGTTGTCGTCAACACCCCTCCCCAGGAGGTCATCAACAATGACCTGATCAAGGAGTTCGCGGACAGATGCCAGAGTGCTTCGAGAAGTATACAATTGTACATGACTGCCGAAAACCCGTCTCCCGACAATGAGACTATGGAGCACCTGATTGATACGAACGAGCAACTACAATCAGCGCTCAACCAGCATCAGAGGGCCGTTCTGGGCGCTCGGAAGCAGCTCGGAATTGACCCGAGGTCAGATAATGCTAGCCCCGTGAGCCCCCAGACGGCTGAGTCTCAGCAAGCGAGTCGGACCCAAGAATGGGCGCAAGCCCAGGCCCAGTCGTCATCTTCTAGTTCGACCCCTCCTCTGCCGACAAGGCCGTCCGAAGGAAGCGGAAAGGGCAAGGCATCAGAAACCTTCGCCCCACCCCCGGGACCGCCCCCGAAAGCGCAACCGCAATACGGGGCCGAGGACCCATTCAGAGACCCCCAGCCGGAGATCCACTACTCTTCATCGAGCAGACCCGGAGGGTCCGGTGGTGCGGTGGAACTACCGGGCGAGGAGCCGCGGCTGGCTCATGAGCCATTCCATCCAGGCTTCAACCCCACTCCAAGCTACCTTGGAAGACAAGACAGCGCTCTTGGCAAAATCACGATGCATGGCGCCGACGAAGCCACTACGCCTGGACCCCTCAGCGGTAACCCGATTCAGACTGTCGACCTCAGGAACAGGCAAGAGACACTGCATGAGGACTCGGATGATGACCTTTACGAATCAACCCCGAAGAGTTCCAAGAAGAAGGACCCGGTGTACAGGTACTAGATTGGGTGGCGGAAGCTCAGTTGAGTGAGGAGGTGATGTATCCTGCCATATTTTGTTGATCAGAAAAGGGGGGTTGTTTTCCCTGCGCATATTGCTTTAGAGTTCTCGCAAGGGAGAAATTGGGTATCTTGTGGTGGTGTTCTCATTTCACCCAAGGCAGATGAAATTTGCCGCTCTTGATGAGCGAACACAGTTGTCGATTATAGGCATTAGCAAAGCACGGCGCCTGGCTTACGAGTTTACCTCTATGAAATCAGACCTTTTTATCCTCAGGGAAGTGACAATGCTCTTTTGTCGTCGTCATTGACCAGAGGGAGTGATGAGGCAATGGTACAGGGGGAGCTGCTTCTGGTGCTGTCGAGAGGGAAAGTGGGATCAGAAAGAGACGTTTCGCTACGTACTAAGTTGTAGGCAGTCTCCAACGTGGTTCCGAACATGTGGTCTACACTTCGCCATTTTCCTCTCGTTCCCCCTCCTACAGAACGTCACAGATTATCTCTGCGCCTCTCCGCTTGTTTTTGGCTCACAATCCAGCCAGGACAGCAAGGTCTTCGTAGCTGTTGAGAGAAATAAGATGCCCTGAGACGCAGCGATCGGCATGGCACTAACACGACTGTAGAAACGAGAGCGATGCCACGGCTATCTAGCTCGACGCACTCAAGTCTTCATTCACCCCGGTATACTTTGCGGAGGAATGCCATGAAAGCCATCACCCAAGGGTGTAAGTCCTGGTACTCCACCTTCATTTTCCCAATACTGTATACGGCCTTCCTGCCTCAATGCGACGCTGACTGCTACACTGCAGTTGAGCGGCGTTGCCTCGCTCAACGAGGGATTACTCTCAGCTTCTCCTAGGCGCCGAAACTCCTTTCGTGGCGAAGCAGTCATGAGGCAACTGGACGTGCCGAACCCCAAAGTATACTCCAATCATCAGCGACGATTTCAGATCTACGTCATATATCAGCTCGCAGAAATACGTCAGAGAAGTCTTGTCAAGCAGGCTGCGAGGCGTTCTGGGGAGGCTGCCAAGCTTACAATAAGCATCTAATTTCCGTCGTGACGACAGGCTATCCTATACCACTGCTTCAGAAGGTGATGTACTTGTCTACTCAGATGAGTATAAACTCTTAGCCCCCTCCCTTTCTGCTGATCAGCCGAGTCTACTTATCACCATTCACAAGAAGACTCAGAGGGCACAGTAATCCCCGACTACATCGCCGAACGGACAACATGCAAGACGATACGGGCCACAATACGTTGGCTATCAGGCCTGGGGAACTCGAAAAGGTCCAAGGGCTTTGGAAGTTTCAGGTACAACGTGTCAAGGCACAGACTTGGGCTTATCGGGATATCAAGTTCCTAGTGTATGATGACACCGCCGACGCGGACGAGAGCGACTCGAAGACAGGCAAGACCAGCGAGAACACCGCGATCTTCGAGAGGCCTCCCAAGTTCATGCCGACGAGTTCCGATCATGATTCATCTGTTGCACTACAAACTCTTGGAGATGGCGACGAAGATCCCATGTTCAAGCAAGCAATCTCATCTTTGAAGCAACCGCACTCGGAAGCCGGGCCAGCTGCGGCATTTGAGTATCCTCCAGAAGACGACGACATGGACGATCCAGATCTTCAAGAGGCCATTCGCATGTCGTTGATGAGTGACGATGAATCCAGCGACGGACCAATTACGGCGGATCCTTCGAGCCTGATTGCTGGATCATCTACAGCATGTAAAAAGACCCCCGAAGACGAGAACATGGATGATCCAGAGCTTCAAGAGGCCATCCGTCTGTCATTGATGAGTGACGGCGAGTCTGTCAACGCACCAATTTCAGGAGAATCCGGGCCCTCTGTTACCAACACAGACGAAGATGAAGACGTCTTCGAATGCAGAATATGCTCGAAGCTACCCACGTTTCCCCACGACAAAGAGACGCGAAACTTCCGCCTTTTCAAACCAGCGGACGAGTTTCCGCATCTCGTCACGGAACGGCCAAGCAGCGTCGACGTATGTGTCCATTATGTTGCAGTATCGTACTGCTGGCCTGAGGAAATCAAAGACGAATATGGAAACACCGTTCCTCCTATCATCGAATCAAAGGTCCGAGATCTCAACGGTAAGCCACGTGCTGCTCGGGCACTTGACGATGTTCTCGACCGTGCTGTCGACTTTGCTAATTCCGTCGGGCTTCGCATGATTTGGATCGACCAGGAATGCCTTCCGCAACCGAAAGAAGATGGTTCAGAGGAAGAAAAGGCGTACCAGCGACTCGGGGTACAGGCACTTGACATAGTCTACAACAGGGCTATCGTTACAGCTGGCCTACACGAATCAACTATCAGCAAGACCGAGATGAGCGCGATTCAATTATTGATACAACACAAAACTGAAGAACTGCGTTATTTGAGCCTCCGTCCACAGTTGTTCCAGTATGCTTTGGATTTCTTGTACATGGTCCAAGCAGACAAATGGTACACACGAGCGTGGGTTATTCAAGAAGCAGTCAGTGCCGGCGACGGCTTGGTTCTTGTGTTCAGAAGAGGTCCCGGTGTTGTCTACACGTCCAAGCTTCGTGCCGATCAGAAGAAGTATTCGACTCCTCGACATCCACTAGACTCGGAGAGGCGAACTCTCAAGTCAAAGATTATCTGCATTCCTGTAGGCCTCTTTAGGGTCCTTGTCGAAACCTGCAAGTCTCTGCTGGAACAACGTTTTCAGGTTATGGGGCAGGCTCTGATTCGAAGCAACACCGGCAAGAATGCCATCCCGATCCTCTCCGTCGCCGAGTCCCTTCATCCAAAGATCACAGTGCGCCAGCATGTGGCCGGTGTCCACGTGTACGGAGGCAAAGTCTACGGTGGCCGTCAAAAGGTGAACGCCGCCACGGCTTTGACGCTGCTGAAGAGTCGTCACTGTCGCGATGTTCAGGATCGTCTGACTATCCTGGCAAACATGTGCACTTACGAGATTCGCTTAGACCCTATTAGAGTAGCGAAGGAATGTGATTCGCTCCGACTCGGTATTTTGGCCATCACGCTGCTGAATGGAGACACGTCTCTCCTGGTGCCTGAGGTCTATGACTTCCCTGGCGACGAAGACGGTGAGCCAGACCCTTCTATGGACCGCCGCGTGGGGAGCCTTCTGTCACCTTTTGACACGGACTCCAAAGGGATCAGTAGCTACGCAGTACAAGACGGCAAGCTCGTCAACCCTGCCGTGTACAAACATAGTTTTGGGGGTAAGAGGAAAGGACTCCACCTATGTGCATATCTCTGGACAGTCGACGATACTCTCGATCTCAGCCCTCTGAAATACCGATTCGCCCAGATCTGGCATAGGATGAAGTGCTTGCGCATCATCATGGACCGCCAAAATGAGGAATCCGTCGATGAATTCGCTAGGCGAAAGGGTTTAATTACCCAACATTTCTCAAAGAACCACGTCAGAGACCGGGCGAAATCGGAAATCTTCCACCATGGTGTCATCGCTGCTGACTCGAGTATTTGGGAAGGCCTAGATGCGAGGGGGATTCAGGTCAAAGCATACCTTGACGCCTACCGCGTAGAAGCGGAGCCCGAGATGCAGAAGATCGTGGCGGAAATCTTCTTCGCCATCTTGCGATACTTGCACGACCTCTGTACCACTCAGTCTCTAGGCGCCGCGAACAGCATCTGGCAATCGATTCGCACGGATGCCGTCTATACACGTAGGCCAGAGATGCCAGACTTAGTGGGTGAGCAGCTTTTTTCACACGAAGACGTTCTTGTGGACCCTTTCCGAACGCTTCAGTTGGATAAGGATCGAGGCGGCGGCTATTATCAAGCCTGGATCGTGGACCGGATCATGCATGAGGGCGTCCTCTTCGTCGCCAGGTATAATTGCGCTTCCAATGTCCCGCTGGTGGGAGTGGATCCTAGGCCGAGCCGCGATCCAGGGGAAGGCCCAAGTCGGCAGAATGATGGCAAAGTTCCAGACAACATTATCCAACGGCAATTCCAGCGACGAGTCCTGGCAACGCTCTACAGTTCTGGCCTCGAAGGAAATTTCGACGCCCTCGAAAATCACGAAACCAGGATCGTCCCGTCCAGTCTGGCTTGGTTGGGAGAAGCTCTCAAGCGAGAGCTCTTCACGGCAGAGGCAGAGCAAGCTCGGACGCAGCAGCTCATATCGATCTTCGACGTGGATGGACCATGCCTCGTTGCTACCGTCTTCAACTCAGACTGGGAAGTGCTGCCTCGTCCTGATATCAGAAGTATGAGTATCTGCTGGGTGGTTGAACCGGTGGAGAAGGCCAAGTCAGAGAGCCATGGGAAGCAGAGCGCCGCTGTCGATGAAGAGCAACTCATAATCGGCGGCAAAGGCAAGGAATCTGAACGGAAGCCTTTTACATCTAACACTCATGATTTTATGGTAGGCGGCAAGGGGAAGGAACCTGAGCACTCACCCTCAACACCCGACGCTGGTGATCTGGGAATAGCCTCAAACACGGAATCTGCCGGCCCAACTTCGTACAGAGTGTTGGATAAGGTGAAGGGAATGTGGCAAATAATGGACCTGCCCATGCAGGAATACGCCTTCATCTAGTCTTGAGGCAACCTGAGACTTGCAACAAAAAGACGTACATGGGTGATGAGCAGGCCAGCCACGGGCACGTTTGAAAGAAGACAAGCGACAAAAAAGCAAGGATGGCAACCAAAGTCAATCAACATAATAAAAAGGCAAAAGAACATACAACACCAGGTATTCGCTGGTCGTCACCGACCCAACTACTAATCCGGCCCTCATTGGCTTATCTATGGGAGAGCGGACGGGATCCCGAGTTTTCCAATGGGTATGGTCGTATGTGCTGGGACATTGACAACAAACGCACTGAGTAGCAAGTGTGAGAGAAATCCTCGTTGTCCCAGCTCCAACTCATGCAACGACCCTTTTGCCCGTCCACAAATCTCAAAAGACTATCGAAAGGCCCAGATTGTCAACAGCAGGCACTACTCTTCGAATACCCTCCAAACTACGAAACGGCGAAAACGGAGGAAGCAAACCGTCTCGAAGAGCAACCCCCAAGCCCTGCCCTCCGTTGGCTGACGGCCGGCCGGCACACATACACACACGTACACTTCACCGGATTTATCGGCTCTCGCCCCTCGCGCCCCCGGGGGTGAGCGGTTGTACCAACCATAGTACGGGGCAGCGTCCTCAAGGATACGGGACACACGGAGGATATTGGCCTTTCCGCGTGACAAATCGTATTACTAGCCAGCCCTCAGAAGCCGGGGAAGAAGAAGGGCTGCAACTACGACACACATCCACGCACACCACCATCTTCGGAAACCAAGCGGCGGTTGGTCGGCGGTGGTATCCGGCTGTCTCGACGCGTTGCCCGGAGTAAAAGCATCGAGCGAATCGGATAGTGTATATGCCATATATCGCGAGATCTTGCATCTCTCTTGACAGCCACTGCCACAGCCAACCACTTGGACGAAATGGGCAAGCCAGCGTAACATTTGGGATTCTGCTCGTCTCCCTTCTAGGAGACAAGTAGGGGAGGGGAGGAGCAGGGGAGAAGCCACACAAAACTCTGCTTTGCTTCTTAGGAGCTTTGCTGGCCCCGGGTTGGACGGCAACAACCGACGAGCGACTGGTACCCTTGTCTCGGGTATGGAACACGACATAATAACTTTCTCCCCAATCCTTCAAAGGCGTAACCTTTGGACGGAATGGTCTATCAGACTGCAACGTTGACGAGCGAACTGTCAAAATCCCCTCTTTCTGCGGCGCCCGGTCAGTCGACGAAGGGGGCGTATCAGATGACAGTCTCGCAATTTGAAAATAGAAAGAACCGAGTGATTCGAAAGCCCTGAATGTGCCACAGCATCATGCTGAGCTGAGCGTCTTGCTTCGCTGGCTCGGGCTTGAGCTGTTCGAGGCCGGTCTGCTGCATGAGGTATGCCTGGCACATCCAAAATTGGGCGACGCGGCCTGTTCTCAGAACGAAGCATGAAGTGGATGGCGAATATGGGGATTACGGCCGTTCGTGCCCTCACATACCCAACCCCAAGGCCACCTGCAAATGTGCTCGTTGGCTAGCGTGCGCCCAGAAAGGCGTTTCCCTCGAGCCGCAACGCACTAGCACAGCTGCAGACGGGCACGAATGCTGGGAAGAGTGCCTCCCAATCCAATCGCAACGCTTGAAGCGCTTGAAGCCACAACCCCTCACCTGCAAGCCGCAAGCACTGTCTGATCTGACCAAGTATCGGCAATCGGCTCCCTTCCTGAGAACCAATGGCGGCGTTTTAGGGCAAGGCTAGGCGGGAAACGCCTGGAGACGACGGGACGTGCTGCAAACATGACCCGTCTCGGCATATGAAGCTCTTGTAAGGTCAGTGCAGGCCCCTTTCCTTACCTAACGTCCCATAGCTTCATCGCCTCAAGGCGACCGCGTTCCCTTAGAGCGTTAGACCATCCCAGGTCGACCTGGTCTGAACATTGGTAGTGCTACCATCTGAGGGGAAGTGCTCGGAACCCTCCCGCGCCAGCCTTGTTTCAACGACGCCCTATCAAAGAGAAGCAGCGACGATGTTGACTGGGAGGCATAGCAGACGGCGAGCTGGCCTGATGGAGTTCAACGCCTTTCCACCCCGCTTGGACCAGCGGCTGCCAGGAGCCAGACGTAGGATGCGGAACGCAGGACTTAGGAGGAGCGGCCTAAATGCTCGATCACGACGCCGCGGGTGGTCGTCCTGAATCAAGTCCACCATGGCAATCATGACCATGCCTGGTATGTGCGTCTGCGGGAAAGCGGGTTCGATGTTTCGATGGATAGAAGTTTGCCTGAGGAAACTAATCATTGATAAGTAGACGCGTCTGTGTTAGCTTATTCAAAGACGTGGTGAAAGCAAGGAGGAAAGACCTAGCAGAGTCTCCATAGAGGCGGTTGGTGAATGAGAGGATTGGTGAAGAAAGTCGTCAAGGGCTGGTAGGCCAGGATGCAACGTGGGAAAAACCTAGTGCGGGCTGTGCAGGGAACTGTACAAGGGTTCGACGGACCACTCGCATCTCTGGAATCTTTGAGCGGAGATCAGACGATGCGGCTGATGGAACAGAGATCGACCGCTCCTCCAGCTTGAGCTAGTGTAGTCGCCCACCATCCACGGGCTTTAGCCTATGTGCGTCGACCAGGGAAGGCGTCCTGTTCGTTCTGGAAGAACGACACGTTGAATCGCAGCGAGTCTCTCGGACTGGGGAGTTTGAGAGTGGGTGACATTGACAAGCCCACTTCATATCGTTGTAGGCGGGCCGGAATTAGAGTTCGCAACTATGTTCGGGAATTAAGGCCACCAGCCATGGTTTGCCGCCGAGAGAAGAGGATTTGAATTTTGGAATGTTGGAATGATGGACGTGGATATGTGAACTGTCAATGTCATCCGGTACCGACGGACATCGAAGGTCGGGCTGTCTGTGGTTCCTTATTGGAGGCGGGTCGTGAAGGATGGATGGAAAACCAATGGTACGAGACAATACGATATGACCAGCCGCGGGCCGGAACGGCATTGCTGATCAGTGCAGGTAGGGCAGTTGCAGGCACTCGATGGTCTCACTGTCGAGTGCAATGACAGGCGCAGGCGACGACAGTTTCCAGTTTTGAGTGTGATTGATTCATCGGCTCGTTGGCTAGATGGCAAGCGTAAGTGACTGATCATGTATTCCTTCCCAAGTTTGCCATGGAATTGTACTAGTGGTATGCAGGAAGCAATTGCTCGCCTTTTGGCAGGTCTGGGTTGGTGTGTGGTTGGGCTGGTGGCGGCACTAATTCACCTAAACGACATGGGAGCCGCTGCCGCCATGCATGTCGAATGCGGCCGGTCAACGTTTCCTTGGTACCGACGTCGCGACTCGAGCCCAATGCGGTTCGCTCGTCAACATATGCATGCATATGTATGTACATTTATCCGCACATGAATAGTGCGGCACGTAGCGATGCCCTGCAGTGCAGCCAGGCGCCACTATCTATGCCCTCGTAGCATACCGCAGTAAGAGACTTGACGCGGCATATTCTGACATCTGCCCTCTTGTGACGTGGATATCGATGGTTTGCTGTTTGAACGGCGCATGCACACATCACGTCCCGTCCTGTACGCCCCTCAATTTGCATCATGTTGTACGTGCGTAAAGGACCGTGTTCGAAGCTGACGTGGATAGCGTAGTATCCGTACCGGTTGCTGGTGACATTCTTGTTGTGTATTTTGTCTAGGGAGTCGCGCCGCATCGACGCATCGAATGCGCAGCAACGGTGCAGAATCGAAGCGGTGACCCTCAGGTAGGCGAGAAACAAATCGAACAAGAAAAAGAAATTTTCAAGCATAGAATCTGAGCGTGCCGGATTCAGTGCAGCACAGCAGATCCGGGGGTCCCTGTTCGACAACGGACGCGGACAGGGAGTTGGATGGAAAACCAGACGAGCAAATCGCATCCATTTGCTGGCCAGCAGCCCGGATAATGGAATATTGCCGATTACAGAGTCCCCTCTGGTTTATGGGTCTCCCGGTTGGTTCGTCAGAGTTGTGTGGAGCACTAGGAGACGTTCAGTCCAAGTTCCCAACTCTCCAGCCAATTCTCCAACCAGTCTCCAATCCTTTCCAAGCCAGTCTCATCCCAATCCCAAACGACTTTGCGGGCCGAGAGTCGCAGGGTGCACGGAAGTTGTCGAACAGGGGCTCCTAGCTTGACGGCGGGAATCTGAGCGTCACAATTCAAAGGGTTACCTTCAGTCGTCAATGTGAAGGTCTGAAGAGGGTTGAGACCGTTGACTTGACATGGGCATTCTGAGCCTAAAGTCAGCTTTGTTTATCGTCGTCTTTCGCAACCGATTGGATCCTGAGATTGAAGCTTGTGGTGAGCCCCTGCATGGTTTGCTTCGCCGCCAAGTCTGTCTCCCGCACCCAGCTGCACGTCCGTTCCGGCGCGGTTCGCGATTGGATTATGAGCTGGTTGACAGGTGCAGCAAGTGTGTGGATGAGGTTGACTCGAGTAAGTAACAAGCTCTGCTCGCTAGCATGACATACCATCGATTTTCATGCCCAGAAAGCCGCCGATACAGGCCTACTCGTGAAGTTTTCGTACAGAGAGCCGAGAACGAGTCTGACCTTGCCGGTGGAATCCGAATAAAACGGCGACAGGCTGCGAACCGCCGACAACGACCGCTTATCTCGACAAAATTTGAACTTTTCTCATGCCCCGGAGGAGAGTCGCATGCGCGGTTGGAAGTCTCCTGGCCTGCCTAAAAATAAGACAGGGACAGGTGGTGAAAGCAGCTGGGCGTCGTCTCTGGAACTGCAACGCAGCAGCGTCTCTCGGCAACTGTCAAGCTGATCTCATTTCGCGTCATCCGAAGCCGTGACAGCCAGGTGGTTGGGGGTGAAGGAAAAGAGGGTATTGTTCAAGTAGTTGGAGAAGGTTCAGTGCAGCTAGCCGTGATGTGTTTCTTCACCATCCATGTGCTCCGAACGGTAAGTTCCATCGCTTGCCAATCCACCGGGACCGTGGGAAATGATGATGGGATGGTTAGGCGCGGCAGCGTAACATTGTCTAAAGAAAAAAACAAGTTGGGATTCATCTTCCGCAGGCTCAAGGTATGTGACTGTGTGCCTGTAGTATATTCCATAGTGTATCCGTACTGTCTGGCTTGATCCACGTCCATCAAACGGCAAACCGGGTTCCATTATGCTGGGAACCTAAGTGGTGGGGGAGCGGTACTTTCCTGCATCTGGGATCGTGGTTCCATCCGGAGGGAAAAAGCGGAAGATTTCTTGTCTTGACGAGAGACGGGAGGAGACGACAGTCCCAACGACAGGGAAGCGGTGCCTTTCGGGTTAGAGGAGCGAAGTGGAGTGGGAAGACCCGTGTGTGGTCCCGCCAGTGGTGCTGTGGACGGATATTATCTCGTACGGTTCTCGGTAAGGTAAGGTATACACTTGTTCACAATTATGTCAGAGTTGTGTGTTTCCTTATCTGCCGCCACGACGGCGGGTGAAAATGGGCGCGATGTATGGGATGACTGCAGAATTCGAAGTGAGGGAGGAAGTCAGGGTGAAGTGGAAGAAGGCACGTTTCTCACAGCATATGCACTTACATCATACATGCCCACATACATAGAGGCACATGCATCTAGACGGCAGCGATCTTCGGTTTACTTCAACCCCCGCATTGACCAGGGGGCCCTCTTCTAGACCCTGCTGGGATCCTCCCATGTTACTTGAACCTGCGTTTCCCTTTTGGGACATTCTTGCGAAACGTCCCTTGACCTCCTCTTTCTCCTCATCCCATCCAAGTCCCTTTCCTCACACTTCTCACCTCACCTCGTGCCTCGCTCCTTACACCTGTCCTGTCTTCAACTCTTCTCTCACAAACCAAACGAACGCCGTGACAGCTTTTTTCTCAGACAAGACATGCAACTTGTACCTTCTCGAGTTTCTGCTAGCTCCATTCCACCATTCAAGCCCCCTCCCCACCCCGGTCCCATGATCCATCTCCGTCTCCTCCTTCTCTGACCTTCACGGCCACCTCCGAGTCCTTCCTCACAAGTTACCTGCCCCTTTCTCCGTTGTCATGTCGTTCATATCTCTCCCCTGCCCTCCTACGGTGTACCCAAGGTACAAGGGGCCCTCGTCTCTGGGCGGATCAACTGAATTGAAACATGTTCTACTGTGTATTATCCACTCAGTCTTCTTTCTGCCCGGTGCCTCAGGACTGACTGACTGACTGACTGACTATCCAATCCTTACCTGCTCTCTCCTCGCTACTCTGCTGCTAGTAATCGCAGCAAGTACCTCGCCCTCGCCTTCGCAGCTTGACACACGCATGTGTCTCCAAGAGGTAGCTCTGTGAGTGTGGGTGTGAGGTGTGAGGTGTGTGCCAGGTACTCGCGCGAGTCTTCTCTTTCCAGCTTGTCTCTTTGCTTTCCTCAGTCAGCTGGAGCTGTTACGGATGGTAGTTGATACAATGGCTGGCCTGTCTCAGCTTTCCTTTCCAAACCTGACCCATCCAGTTTTGGCGCGCCGAATGTTAGCCTTGAAAAGTCTCTTCCCTCCACCCTTCCTCTCTGCAGATGGTCTGTCCTTCCAAGTTCCCCATCCCTCATCTGCTCTTCTTCCCGTTCCCTTGGCCTTATCCTGTCTAATCATATCGCCTGGGCGTATTTTATTCTTATTTTTGTTCTTTTCTGTCCATTCCCAATCTGTTTTTTTCTTAAGCCCGGGGGCTACTAGTCTTGTCTCACTTAACCCTTGCCTTGCCTTGCCCTGCTGTCATCATCATATCTGAGTTGGCCGGTCCGCGTCGGGCCAATATTGCGACTCCATTCTCGTGGGTTTTCTTCCCCCATACTATTTCGATCCAAGGTACATTGCGTTGTACCCTACGTACACCTCGACACATCAGCCCCATACACGCACATACGGATACCCATACACATACATATACACATGCGTACATACGTACCCAGCAAGCATCCTTCTGCACCTCACCTTGTCTTCTTCTTGCAGACGGCTTCTGCGAGTTAATGTAGATGGGCCCCCGTTGACCCCATCATATCCCCATCCAGCCCATCCCGGCCCTCGATCCGACCACTCTCCTCCACCGGTACCTCCTCATCTTCACTACGCCATCTGCTCCTCGTTGTCGGCGTTCCTCTAGTCGCTTCCGTCCCGCAGTCGCCACACGGCTAGCTAGCTGCTGCTGGCTTACTTGGGTCATCTAACTGTACCCGCTCGTGACATTGTCCGCAAACAGATTAGCCCCGTCTGTCAACTGGCGGATCATGACTTCGGACCATCCTAGCTCTCTTCAACAGCACAACACCTTCGAATTTGATGGAACCGTTGATAAGACCCTTACTTCCCCCCTCTGTGCCAGCCACGAGGTCTCTTCACCTGCTACCTTTCCTCGACACCTCTCCCCTCCCCTGACTCTCTCCTGCTCCTACATGTGGAAGCGCCACATGTCGGCGAATGGCTACCGCATCCTCCCTCCGTGCAGCGCCACAGAAATGGTCTCTGAATGACCTCAGCTCCGAGCTGCTGGCTCTCATTTTCGAGCAGGTAGGTTTTTTGAGCGGTTGACAATGCCTCAATGGCTACGCCACTCCTCTTATCCCGCAATTGCTTACCAAGATTTTCCAGCTCCGAGAGATAGACGAGCGCGCCCTTGCTGCTGCGCGGTGCTTGTCCAGGCGCTTTGAGGCTATCGCAACTCCCGTCACCTACCGTACGATTTGCCTCAACGAGCGCATTGTTGCTCCAGACGCCGAATCGCGGTATCCTAATCTCTTGCGCAATGTGTCGTCCTATACGAACCACGTCGTCACACGGAGCGACCTAGACCCTGACGGCATTCGGCGGGTGCTGGACAGGGTCCAAAGGCTAAAGACTGTGCGGTATGCTGACAGTGGTCTTCACAGCTTTTGGAAGTGATTTGCTGACGATACTCGCAGATGGCACTATGTCGATGCTGAATTCCGATCAGGACGACTCTGGCTTCCGTCAGACGTGCTCAACCCCCAGCAGACACGATTTAACGGCACGAAACTGTTCGTCGAGGACTTGCCCCTGCGAGAATTCGAGGGACAACTACGAGACACCTACGTCCGAGCGATTCCCACAGACCTTCTTGTCTCGCTCAAGCTTGCGAGCCCCGCCCCGCCGCTCACGACACGATTGAATTCCCTAAAACAGCTGCTACTGCTCTCCCGCCGCCTGGAGACATTTCACTACGAAGACCGTGGGCAGGGGACGAACTTCAAGTTCGCCCAAGGAGAGCGCATACCCCCGCTGAAAGACTTGGCTCTCAAGTCATACGACTGGAACCATTCGAAGGAGGACACCCGCGCCCATTGGGACTTTTCTCAGCTCGAATCGCTCGACCTGAAGTACGTGCCCGTCTTCAACTTCCTGTCGACTGTGGATTTCCCCGACTTGGCAGGCTTGCGACATCTACACTGCGAAGACTTCAGCGCCCACCTAGTTGATAAACGAGAGGAAGCAACGGGCGGTTTATACTTACTGGTGGCTAATCACATTCGGGCTTTGCAGACCCTCAATGTGACGTGCCACACCCGTCTGTTCCCACTGGATGGCATTTTGAGACATGGCGAATCCCTCCAAGTGCTCAAGTTCCGTGATCACATGGGCTTTGGAGAGGAGGACCGACGGTGCCCAACGCTCTGGGGTGAGGATATCGCTATTTTGGCGCAAGGTCTCCCACACGTGCACACGCTGGAGCTGGACATGGACGTGGCCATGTGCGACCCGACCGAGTTCCTCCGCGCTCTATGCAGCTTCCGCAGCCTTCAAACTATCACACTACACGTTCAGACCGTTCTCCACGCGCTCGAGGTTGTTCACCCGGGAATGGACCGCGACTACGATGCGGCCTTACGCACTTTCCAGTTTCTGCTACGAGAGAAGCAGCTCGCGACGCCCGACGTGCCCTGGAAGCAAATCACAATTAATGTAGGCGGATGGCGCAAGGTCATGGTCCGTCGCTTCAGCGCTGCCTGGCGCCGTCAAAATGAAAACGGTGTGTACGCCGAGCGGTGTTTTGTGTTAGAGAGAGCCGACAACGGTCAAATGGCATATCGAGAAGAAATGAGCATCGAAGGCCGCTCAGCAACACCAACGCCCGATCCTCCGACGCCGAACATGGATACCGATTACGACTAATAAGGCCGAGAAAGGTACGGCCTACGTTCGTGGAGCGAGGAACGAGAGCAAAAAAACATACAGAGAGAGCGAAAGAGAGAGATTCGCATGAGATACCAGGAGGGACAAAAAGACTACAGCAGGAAGGCAGAAAAACTACTGGGAGGCACTAGCATATAGATGGAGGAGACTGGCGACGTCAGCACTCTAATCTTAATGATACCAACGATGTTCATGACCATGCACCTCTGGCCTATCTACTCATCGCATCACGAGTGCATGTTCCTGCAGCTCTTGCATGTCTCTGCCGCAGTGTTTAATGCAATTCGCCATGGCTCCAAAACGGGGACATGGGTGCATACGTGCGTGCGTACTTGAAGCCCTGGATCGGGTATCCAGAACGCAGACGCAGAGCGCACCGCTCAGCCGAACCACAATCGGGTAACAGAGTTCATCACCCGTGACGTGTCAGGACCCCTTCCCTGAGTGCCCCAATCTCCTTTCCATCCCCGCCCCAGGAATAGTAATCCTATCTCCAATCGGGTATCGTTCGCGACTTGGCCTTCGTGAAGCACGGGGCAGCTAGGTGAACCCGCGTTGGCCAGGAGCGGGGTTTTGAGTGAGGTGAGTTGAGTCGTTGAAAGAGTAAGGATCCGTACGTGAGGGCTTGACGGACGTTTGTGAATGCGGTTGTTTGCGATCGTGAAGGGGGGCGGGGGGCATAGAGGATTCCGAGGTAAGGCAGTAAGTAGCAGTGGTAGATTTTGGCGGTTTTGGTGCGAGAGTGCTGAGAGAGGCATCGTCACCTCTTGGTTCTGAATGATTTCATCTCGACTGGTCTGGTGTCAGGATATTAGTTGGACCATGGAATCGTGGTCTGGACGCTGGACGAAGGGTCCCCGAAGCGATACAGAGATGGTTCAAGATACCCTGGAATAACGACCCGGCGGACATGAACCGACGGATATGGGATCACATCAATCGCGTGATGCATAACCTCAATTAGATGATTCGAACCAAACCTAAGAGTCGGGAACATCTCCAATTACTCATCCCCACCCCGGACCTTCTGGCCAAATCTAGGCACGGACAAATCCGAGATTACACGCTCCTTTCGGGTGCGCCAGGGGGGGTTTGCGGGAGGGTCGGGAAGGTCCTCCCCACCCCGGCCCTCCCCCGTTCCGCTCCGTTCTCCCCGCAATTTTCGCAGTAGCATCACACCGAATGGGCCTGTCAGGTGAACTCTATCTCTTACCGAAGCACAGACCCTCTCTTTCTTCACCTCGGTGAGAGATGCAAGATCGCGACCTCACCTTGCTTCACACCTTGCTCACACCGAGAGGTGGAGGTGCGCGGGAGGAGACGTGGGCAGAAAAAAAGAACGAGTAGATTTTAATGTTCCAGTAGATTCTAAGAGTCTCGAAGACGTGTACTGTGTATTTCATCTTCGCTCCCTGACGCTGTGGTGGTTGATATGGTGGTAATGTAACTAAATGTATTGCGGGTAAAACGCAATTTGCTGCCAGGTATGTAGCTACCCTGACGAGGGGTGGGCGAGCTCGTACGGACGTTCATATGCCTGTAGTACCTCTGTTCGATCGAAGTGATTCATGTATAGTTAACTTGGGGCTGATCTAAGATCTCGTGGCTCTCAAGCTTTGGTACCAGAAGTCCGAAACCAGGAAAATGTTAACACATTTATGTCTCGAAGGGCCTGAAGCCATGTTCCGCGGATAGAGCACCAGAGCGTCCCGAACTGGGTACCGGGCGTCTCCCAAATAGTCCTGCTTAGCTACTATCGGCACTTGAGCTCGTTCCTTTGCACCACGGCTCCTGAGAGGCTGATATCAAGCAGCCGATTTGCGCGTCGTAGTGTTTAGCTGAGAAGGGAAGGAATTGCTACTGACACTGGGGCATTTATCGTGGCCTCGTTTGAGTGATGCTACTTGCAGTTGTAAATGAGGATTGAAATGTGTAGAAACGTGATATCAAACATTCGGAAAACAAACTTGCCTATGGATGTCGAGAGTTTGGCTAATTGACCATGAACGAAAACAGCACACTTGAAAGTCTAGGCATAGCATGCCAAGAAGTCTCCTTCAGATATGTCGGTCGCAGCTCTGCAGAATCTGTCTGGCCAAGATTACCAAAGAGGAACGTCGTGGTTTGACCATATCCAGCAGAGAAGCCACCAAATATCCCCAAGGTGGATGCTTTTTTCCAGTCCGCCAAGGCTGCGTTAGAACCGCGAAAGAGTTCCCTGTGCAAACGCAAGCACTCGCTTGCTCGAATCTCAGTTTCTCCCCCTCTCTCTCTCTCTCTCGGGTGCCTGCCATCCGTCGATCGAGATCCTGTACTGAAAGTATTGTCATCAAAGAGTGATCGTTCGAAAGCCTTGTAACTTGCGAGGCCATGGCTCCACACCGTGTGAAGCTACCTGGTCCCGTGACAGATTGATGGTCAAACATGGCTATCGCTTTCCGAAATCATATATGGCGAGACATCGCGTGCCAATGTAAAATCAGCCAAGGCCGGAAGTTTCCTGTGGCTGGCTGAAATCGTCTCTGTGTCTTACATCTGGAGGGGGTGTTCGAGTGCGAGGTACGCACGCCACCGGGCCGTCCGTGTAGAGGAACGAGACATGATTCCCGGGAATCTGGTCGAGTGGTGGACTAGCTTCCGCCAGGGGCACACCAAAATGACTTGTAAGACATGTTCCAGCCGCGCCGCCCTCGCTTAGCCCTCTGGAGTGTATTCCAGCCCAAATGATCCTGCGGATAAGATGCCTGCATAGTCTCCACCGTGCGATTTCGTGCAAGGCTTTGCTGGCCGAGAACTCTGTTTTCGCTGTCAGTACAAGCAACCCTAACCCTGAGTCGTATGACGAAAAAGGTGGATGCAGAGGGGTGAACAATGAATCTCGAGGCTCTTCCACGGCAAAGTCTCAACTCGATTACCTGTATGGTCGGAGATGTTCCCTTTTGTTCTCTACAGTTCCAGCACTTTTAGTTCAAGACTGAAGACCTGTCAAAACCGTAACTGGATTGGCGAGCCTGGTAATGCCTTGGGCTGGCTGAGCGCGGATCTGGGCCGTCCCGAATCTTCTTGCTTCTCCACACGCTGCGTAGATGGCATGGAATGTATGTGGCCATGACAACTCGATAGTTCCCCGAGGGTTCTTCAAGTATTGGCCGAGCGTCATTCCTCGGATTGTTAGGGCCCGGCAGGTCGGGTCGCGGAACGGCAGGAAGGTTTCGCAAGACTCGGATGGCTGACCTAGTCAGCAGGGTGCTCCGGCTCCCTCAGCTGGCTTGAGACAGTTGACAGCCTGATGGTAATTAGCAGGTCTCTCTCTCTGGAATGTTCGCCCTAGAGTTGTGTTCCCTGATAGCTTCCTAGAGCTGCCCACCATCATGTTTGGTCTCGGGGATGCTGTAGGCGCAGAAGCTCGGTAGTAGGTATGGGTCTACTTTTCGTCATATTCTCGATTCGCTTTTGTCGAAGGATAGAATGAGGTTTTGTCGAACAGTGAACAAGAATTTGACGTTTCGATAGGAATGACAAACAATGACTGGAGATCAATTGGGATCGGCAAACGTTCCCTGGCAACCTGACGAGAGGCATTCAAGGGAGGAGGTCAGAAAGGGCTAACGGCGATGGGGTAGATCGATGGGGAGGGAGAGACATTGTGGCTGCTTGTCTCTTCTTTCCGCCTGTTTGCAGCTGCAAAAACGTCCCGTCGGTGCTGGATAGGCGTCGATGTGATTCAGTTCGTATATACGTGCGGGTATGCTTCCCGGTCGATACAGATAGATGCAGAGACACGCGTGTAGCAACATCAGACATGTCTCAACTGTCAGCACCGTCAGCTGTCTCTCTATAAACCTGTTGCTTATTTGGAACCTGATTGGAGACTCGAGAGCTGATGAGACGGGATCAAGGAACGAAGCAGGACCTTCTTGCCGGGCTTTTGTTGTACAAGACTTGAGGAATGTTTGACTGACCATTGAAGTATGTCGGTGTCCACCAACATTCGAAGGCTTCTGCTCGAACTACGCTGACCAAGATTCGTGCAGGACGGAAGCTCGCCTTGGAAAGGGGCCTTGACGCGTTTGAATACCAACGTCATGTTGATGTCAGGGATAGGTCGAGTTGGAAACAACACCACACTCCACTCCAGACGATACCAGGAGACGAAAACAACACTAGGAATAATTGAATAATGACCATTCTGCTACCAGAAAAGGACAGGCGAAATCGGGAGCGTACAATGGGCTGCCTGCACATTGGAGAAAAGCTTGAAAATAATACTTGTCACGAGCCGAGCACCAAGGTTTGTTTCTCGTCGCATAAACCGATAGAAAGAAGCAGCACCACGAGCTCAGCGCAGTCGACTTTCCGTTCCCAGCCAGCACATTGACCTGCTCCTACCTTAGAGCTGTCGTACTATTACCAGCTTTCCCATTCCTCGGTAGTCCTCGCTCTCCCGCCTTCCTCCACGGCCGTTCGTCTGTTTCGTTCTTGATCCGGCGCGCCTCAAACGTTCGTACTTTCCACAACGACACGCCATTCAGCCGGTTCGGGAAAGCCTCAATGTACATCTTACCTTTGCGCAGCACGGGAAGGACGGGCTGGAAAATCGGACAAAGTCAGGTACGCAGAAGCGTCGCCGTTTTCGGTCAGCACGCCGTGTCCTAACCACTCTCCCCTCACGCCCCCTTCCCACGTTCCTGTCCTGCCGTCATCTTTTCTGGTACACCGTCTGACCTCCGCATTCGTATCTCCTCTTCCTCCCATTCTTACTCTCATCTCTGTCTCGGGCTTCCCAGGTTTTCCTACAGTCGACACCCTCACCGTGTTCAGTTTGACTGTACGAAGCCGCACAGTCCCTGGATCAGCGCGACGCATGTCAGATCGCCGGCTTGTCCCGGAATATCAGTCTGTATACGGTCAACGGCATATGCAAAACCCATCCATGGATGGAGGCGCTGACGGCCGCATGACTCTGAGACCATGTGACATTTTCCGAACCGCCTCACAAAAGCCCTCAAACCAAACCAGAGAATTGGGAATGATGGACTAGGACAGCAGTTTATATCACACCCCGTTGTGTTTACGGTCAGGGCATACTGCATCTCGACCTTTTCGAACTCGGCGATCCAGGCAGGGCTTGAACGGACGTACCTTGATGCTTCCGGATGGACAGTCGCCCTGCAAGATTGCTGCACGTCAGGATGTAACCCAAAGGTCTATCCGAGCATCTCAAGGCCAGACGAACGTGCAGCGTCCACGCCCCCTGACCCGCCCATCGTCTCTGTTTGTGAATAGGGACATTTCCCCCTCTTTTTCTCCTTCGGTGGTCCCGGACCGTCACCGCTGGCTGTCGCTTGGTATCTTCCGCCTCCTTAAAGGTATAGGTACTTGCCAGTGAAAACGATCAGATCCATCACTTCTCTTTCGGTTCCCCCTCCCTGCCCCTCCTCCATGTCGGTGTGCGCAACCGCAATATCCCACTCCCTATGCCTCTGCATCCTACTACTTCCATACCTTCTCCGCTCCTCTCTCGCTACTTCCCCTGTCGTCTTGGACATTGCACACCGTATATTTCACTCCTCACATCGCCAAGATCAGCCCCCTTTTCTCCGGATCAAGCAGAGCCACTGAACACCATGATCTATGAATACTAGTGCTGGGCCCTCGCCAAATCAGGCCATCTCCTCCAGCCCGCTCCGTACCGTCAGATAGGGTGCCTCGATCGAACTCAACTCTAGCCTCTTTCTCATTTTGAACCTCGCTAGCCAGCCGCTTGGCCCATCGTCACCGCCGCCATCCCTCCCGAGTGTCCCAGGAGCCTGGTGGTCGGCCGACGGGCGCTCTACTACCTATGGAGCCTTCTCTAGCCTGTTTTTTGCCTTTGTCTTGACAGCGCTCGGCAAGCCACTCCCTTCTCTTCCGTTGAAATCTACCTAGGACAACGGGTGTGGGCTGCTGAAAATTAGCATTCATCACATCACAGGTCCAACGCCATGAACGCTTGTACAGAGCCTAGGCCTCTGAGCATCGAGTCCTCATCCCTCTTTGCAAGTATGATTTTGCAACGCTGCGCCAATAGTCTGCTTGGTACTTCTCAGCCCCCCCTGGCCCTCCTTCTATCTCCTCTTCTCCACGCAAACGAAGGCCATGCGCTTAGCTACCAGGAGTGTCTTTATGTCGATCCAACTATGTGTTTGCGGACTCCATATCCTCCAGGACAAGAGGTGTTCTCTTTTCGCAGCCCGTCAGAGTGCGAGGTACAAGAGTCCCGCAGGGGTCGCGGGCCAGAAAGTGTATGAATTTCACGTAACAAGGAGGGACATGACACCGACGAGCCCACCTCATCTCTCTTGCCGGCGGCTTATCTCCCTTCAGCTGGCTTGTTCACCGTGCCCCGTCTACCCCTCGGCCCCATCAACGGCCGGTGCCTACTGTTAGAAGGCAGGCAGGCAACTCCTTTCTCCGCCAACCGGCCTACTGGCCGCCCGGGCAAGGAACTTGGATCTTGAGCCAAGGCACCTATCTGGGCTACGAGGCATTCAGGGACCTCATCAATGGTGGTATGTTCCCTGTCTTGCGTTAGTACATTGGGTCGCCGCGCACTCTCTCCGCCTCCTCCTCCGCCCAATGTCGCGCAAGCCCGACGGCCCAAAATCCCTAGCGTTGCTGCAAAGAATCGGCATCATGTACTCTTGGGGCTCGCCGTTGGGAAGAGGCTGCAAAAGCTGCAAAAGCTGCAAAGGCTCGGACACACACTTACACGCTTACCAACGGACGCAAAGACACTTGGAGTCTGACATCTCGTTGCTGCGCTCCGACCTCGCCTGGCTTGCATCTATCAAGCACAGACTTCATGTGAGTAATTAGCTGCCATACAAACCCCAGACAACGCCTAGTCCATGGGTACCGCCGTAAGCGGCCGTCTGCTCTCTTGACCGGTTCGAATCCTGCCTGCCCTATGTACCGTTCCTTCTCGGCGACGGTGCAACGAGGTAGACGCGTGAGTGTACGTGTGTTATGCACGCTCGCGGCTTCCGCTTGGTTTGTCTCGTCGTCACGAGTGAATTTTTCATATTCCTTCAACCTCGTCGAGTCATCTTCCGATTCTGGCTCTCTTTTGGCGTCGTGGTTTGGATGCCTATGTCAAGGATGGCGTGTGTATTGTATTGTGTGTGACTCGAGTGTACTTGGTCGGTTCCTCGGACCACAGTGCTCGATATTGGCGAACGGCATTCTCCTTGCCCCTCCCCTGCCTGAGAGACAGGCGTGTATACACCACCCCCTTTGGCTCTCGCTCGCGCGCAGGTTTGTGTAACCAGGATCAACCCAATCCAAGGTCCCCATGAGCGTTGATTGCGGAGAGGGGCCAACCGAAGCCCGGACACCACTCATGGGCTCATCCCTTCCCCTTCTCTCTTTCTCTCGTTCGTTTTGGCCCGCCGCCGCGCGGGGAACGGAAAAAAAAAAAAAAAAAAAGGCAGGCGACTCGTCGAGTAAGAGGAGAGAACTGAGGTGAAGAGGCGAGGAGAGAGAGAGAGAGCACAGGAGAGGAGACCCGGGACTAGCGCCAAGGGTCCCCGAAAGCTCTTCCCTCTCGACAAATGGATTGGCGGCAACGAGGGGCCTGTCAAAGAGGAACTCGAAGTTTCTCTCTCGTCCACTCATCCACCTCGTCCACTGGCCTCCGAAATGTACCTAGCTTGAATCCGGTTCGCCTCGAACGGCGCCTGTTCTTCTTCTGCTTCTCTCCTCTGGGCTGGCAGGCTGGCAGGCTGCCCCTCCCCTCCTCCCCTCTTCGCCTCCTCCCGCACCGCACACCGCACACGCCATACAAACCACCCATACAGACACCAGTGACCAGGCACGGGAGACATATCGATAGAGACGCCATGTGGGAACGAACAATCGTGTCTTTCAGGTTTAGTGGACCCCCCAGAGTAAAATTTGAACATTGCAGATCTGGAGGGGAAAAAAAAAGTCCTTTGCTTCTATTGTGCTGTTGTATTGAAGCTCTCGTTTCCTCCCCCTCAAGTTCCGTCCTTGTTGGAAAACTGTTTTCTTCCCTCGTGATTCTCCCTGACAGGCTACTCTTTGTTCTTCTTCCTTTGTTCCTGAGGGGAGAAGGGGGGCGCAGATGGGGGGGCCCGAGGGGGCAGTTTAGGTTGGTTGGTTAGGATCCGTCCCCCTTTGTGTTGGTTCGTTTTCCCAAGTACCGAAAGACACCAGCCCAGGCGCAGACGTAAAGAACAAAGAACAAGAAGAAGAAACCATGGAAAACAACAAGCGAAGATGTCTTTAGTTTGCTTGTTATTTCTGGACTTTTTAGTATCAACTAGGACTCTTTTTTTTTGTTTTGGGGTACTTGTCCGCGGTGACGTTGACTCTTTTCTCCTTCTCTGCCGACGCTTGAGCTTTGAGGGATGATACCAAGCCGCCATACTCAAAAACTCACGACCAAGCTCTTGGAAAACAGTACTGCTCATAAAAATAGCTGACAAGGAGAAAAGAGAGCCAGCACAATAAAGAAAATGGAAAAGAAAGAAAGACCGGCATACCATGGACCAAGCTACCTTACTTAGAACCTCAAACTAAGAGGAATGGATAATTTCACACCTCACACACCGGCAGTTCTATCACTTTTACTCTGGCCCCCCATCTGGCAAATGCCTTTCCGGAATCCGAAAAGTCCCCAATAGCGTCGCCGCCAGTTTACTATACACTTTTGGACCAAACCCAACCACCAACAGACCCGTTCGTTACGTGCCGTGCCATTGCCGCCGGCCGCCGCGTCCCCATGAAGTGGAAACCTACTTTGACCATTGAACACTTACGTTTGGTTTTATCCCTTCCCGCAATAACAAAAAAAAAAAGGAACCTTAGAAACGCGCCGCGGACGGACGGCCGAAACGGTCGCCTTTCCATCCCCCCCCCTCCCCATGCTTGATGCCGCTGTTCCCCGTGTGCCTGGGTTCTGCGGAGTAGGAGGATAGAATGAGGCTTGGTTGTAGGAAAGGACGCAGGCAAAGGCAGGCTAGGTCCCCGAGTTAGACAGCATCGGCGGTCCGGCCCCCAGGACTCTTTTTTTCTGCCCGTATGCGCACAGCAAACAACATATTTTCCTTTTTCCTTTCTTTTTCTTCTTCTTTTCTTACTCATGAGTCCAAGTGAGGGGGTCATTGGAGGTCGAAGTGGAAGTGGAAGAGGGGGGAAGTACCGTGCCGCGAAGGTAGACTCGGCGGCGGCACCGGCGGCCGCGGCAACAAGCGGTGGTGGCTCCTCATCTTCTTTCCCTCTTCCCCCGTTCCCATTTCCCCTTACCCTTCTCTTCTCCCCTCCCTGCTTTAGGTAGGTAGGTTCCCGTCACCAGTCATAAAAAAAAACATCAGTGCTGAAAAAACAAAGCTTCCCCCCATCCCCCCTCCACCAAGCGCGCGAACGCACGTTTATCGATATTAGAAGAAGCTTTAATCTGATATTAAAGGACGGGGAAACTACTGGTCTCGACTTCCTTGTTATGTCCTGCTAAAGCGGAAGATCTGTCCGTGCTTCTCTCCCTTCAAAGCATTAGTCGCCTGTGTGGCCTTTCCTTTCCCTTACCTTTAGCCCTTTTCAACCGTCGGATCAATATGACGTGTCACATATAGATGGGGGGTGGGACACACATTATTTTTTTGTTCCCTCGGGATTACGGACTTGAAGACAGGCGAGTAACGACAGCAAAGAGTCAAAAAGATCTTCAGCAAACAACGTTGAAGCTTTGGCACAAAACTCATTCTTCCTTGCTTTGTTCTTTTTGGCTTGTAAGACCTCTTACAAGCAAGAAACAGGAAATAACCACAGACAATGGTGACAATAGTGGCAATGCTACGCTTGGCTTCTTAAAAATGTGTTTTTTTGTTTCATTACTTTCTTTCCAAACCGCACACCACACCTTGTCGGGTTGTGTGGGTGTGTTGCTATGTGAGAGAGAGAGAACATGACAATCATGAGTAGAGAGAATCGTTGGAATGAAGTAGTAGTAGAAAAAAATAACCTCGGAATTTTTTGTAGCCCTCGCGGTGCTGCCAACTTCTGACTTCTGCAGAACGAAAAACACAACATGACATGATGGGGGGTGGGGAGGGAAAACAATAAAACGCATCCAATTCATGTGGGATGTAGATAAAAATGATAAGGTTACTGTGTGATATCTTTGCCGCCCAGTTCCTTTGCATCGCTTGCGCGATTTCGCCTTCGTAATACTCTCTCAACGTTTGGGATACTAGTAAAGATACGAGATGAAATGAAAAAAAAAAAGGTACGCAGCGGTTTTGACATGAAAAATACAACACTCCAGCATGTGTGGCGTGTCGGGCAATGGGTACTAAAATGAGTAAAAAGGCAGGACAGAAAATCAAAAACAGACGTGTGCCGTGAGGCAGACCAATCTTAACCCTTTCCGTTCCTTTGGGAAATGACTGTGTACGAAAAGAAAAGGTGTAGAACAAAGCAAATAAGAATGCAAGGACCAGTTTCCCGGATCTCGGGAAACCCGCGTATGGTATGCTCAAGCAAAAAACCTCCCACCATTTCCCAACCTCAGCCAGCCCCCAGCAAACACCAAAAAATCGAAAATCAAGACGATGCTGACCGTGGAATTTATTTTTTTGGCTGATCCTGGAAGCCGTTCCCGCCAATTCCCCCCTCCATCATGGAAACTCACTTGCTACAGAAGCTCATGCCCGCCTGCCTATGCCTGTCAAAGACCGATATGCGTTTCCCATGAACTTTGTAATGTATGCAACCTGAGTTCAATCGCATGGATCTCTTGACGTCGTTGCCGCTTTCGCCGGCATCGCTCGCAATAATCGAGGTGGAAGCGTAGTCTCCAAGGTTGTCGTGTGGAGAGATTTTCCAAAGCGAAGAGAGTACCTGGCCAGCAGATCCATTCCTATTTGCGTCGGACTGTGGCGGTCGATATCCGCGGAATAATTAGGTTCCCCTGAAGACGAAGGATCACGCTCTCCCCCCCTCCATGCGCCTCATCTCCTCACTTTCTCACTGGAGGACGGTTCAGCCTTCCCAGCATGTTCCTGTCAATGTCATTTGGAGTCGTGTCCACCAAGTTATTCAAGCTCATAACCGAGCTCGAGGATGCTGCTGGTGTGGAGGAATTGCTTTGTCGCTGGGTCGCTGCCGCGGCTCGCTCGTCTCCCGTCTGCGGGTGAGGTACTGCCGCCGGCTGTCCAGGGCTATGTCTAGCCGGAGGCGCTCTTGGATCATATCCGGGATGACCGCCTTGCGAGTAGCCCATGTAGCCTCCCGGGCTGCTGTGATTCGAGCTCGAGGCTGGTGAGCGACGTCGAGGATCGTCTGCAGAGTTCGGATCGGGTGGCGGAGGTCGGAGCTCGTCAACTTCATCGTCCCTCGGCCGCCGCCTTCCACGCTGCGCATCGTAGGGCGAGTAGCCGCCCGTTGGAGAAGGGAGTGGTTGTTGGTAGTAACCGCCGTTGCCAGGCTGAGGGGGATAACCCTGGGGGCCCGGTGGCGGAGGCAGCGAACCCGGAGGTAGAGGCTGCCCGTAAGCCCCATAGAGCGGCGTTCCCGGTGGAACACCTCCCTGGATGGCCGACACGGGCACAAATGCAGTCGAACTAGACGAAGATACGGGCTGGAATATGCACTCCTGGTTCATCCTGCTGCAGTTTACGCATTTGCCGCCAGGCGCACTCTGATAGCCGCTGCACCGAATCTGAAGCATTCCAAATTAGTCTCAAAGAGTTTCTCTGTCGCATCACTTTGGGGGAGAAGTACCTTTCTCTTTCTGCAGTACCTGCAAGCTATAGAGGTTCGTTGTCTTGGGGCAGCTTGCTGCATGGGAGGGCCTCCTTGACCGTAGTCGTATCTCGGTGCGCCTGGTGGGTAGTCGTATCGTGGACCACCAGGGCCAGGCGGAGGGTAGTCGGCGTAGCGACCCGGAGGAGGCGGGCCTTGGCGGTTGTGATACTCCTGATAGTAGGGGTCGCCATACTGCGGCGGAGGCTGGCGATTTCTGTAGTAGTCGTCCCTTCCATCTGGCGGGGGAGGATAAGTGGGAGATCTGGGGTCACCCGGGGGTTGCAACGGCGGCAGTTGCGGCGGATGACCACCCGGTTGCGGCGGCGGGTAGCCGTTAACGGAATTCGGGGAGGCGCTGTAATTGCTGGCGCGCGGATCGGCGCGCGGGTCACCCCGTGGATCGCCAGGGTAGGACCTCGGGTAGGCTGGTTGGCCGTAGGCGCCGTGGGGATCCTGAATGGAGGGAAGTGTTACTGGTGCGGCCATGTTGGGTCTATGATGTCTGTCGTCGTGGTATCTTGGGTCTTCGGGTGCTCCCACGGGGGGAAGTTGGTGTCGACCTTCGTCTTCTCGGTGTGTAGAAGGCGGCCCTCGTCCTTGCTCCTCTGCCATGCTCTGGTTGCGGCGAGTCCGCCCGGATGCCGCGACTGAACCTGCACTCTCGTCGCCGCGCGATGCTATCGTGTTGGCGAGCAGTGGGTGTCGTGGAGTGGTGTTTGTAGTTGGTGGTGTGGTTGAAAGGGGCCCTTGAGGCGAGATGCGATAATGGCCTGCGCGTTAGGTTGGCCTATCTGTTGAACCCTGCTAGCAAATAATTCCGACCAAGCACGGGAAGGACAAGAATCATGACCAAGCGGGCTGTGGCGGATAGAAGAGGGCGCAACCAGCCAAGTCGGTTGACTCGAGAAGCGCACGCGCACACAGAATGGTGGCGGTGGTGGGGGGATTTTTGGAGTCGAGTACAGATAGCGGGTGTCGTATAAGCCGTCGGAGAGCGCGGGCGCAAGAGTAAGCAGCGGCAGCTCAGTGCGTGAAAGGTAAGTACGGTGAGATTCGACAACGGGGCGGTACGGATGTTGGACCGCGTGGCTGGAATGATTAATTTTAAAAGTGGCGGCGGATTTGGCAATGATCCGACTCTCACAATGACGATAGCCGAATAAACGTGAGTGAATGCGTCTTTGAGTAGTGTCGCTGTTGTCGAGGAATGAAAGTGAGGTCAGGTTGGGATCATCAAACCGAGTAAGTCAGGTACTACTAAGTAGGAGACAATCCCGGAGTGTCGGCGACTTGTGTTTTGCCGGTGAGAGACAACAGTTGCAGGAGCAGCAGCAACGGCAGCAAGCAATTGATTGTGCAGACGGTGAAGCTTCTTAGGATGAAGGTATTGATGGTGACGAGGACGATGTTGCGGTCCCTGTTTTCCCTCTTCTTCTTCTTCTTCTTCTTCCTCTTTTTTTTTCTTCCTGTCCCTATTCAGTTTCTCCTTCCTTGCGACGGCAGAGAACCTAAAAGCGAGAGGAGGGGGTTTGCGATGCTGTTCCGATGAGATATAATGATGGATGAGGATTGTATGCGCGGTCGGTCGGCAGGTTGAAAGGGCAGAGAGAGCCAAGTCAGAAAGACAAGGAGCGACAGGCGCAGACAGCTCGAGGTGAGGTTGGAAGGTTTGTAAACGGAAAGAGAGGTAAGAGAGAAAGGTGAGGTAAGGCAGGCGAGGCAGAGCAGGCGCAAGGCGGGTAAAGTAATGTAAAAAGGGTAGGTAAGGCCCAGGTTGGCGGTGGAGTGGCAGGAGAGGGATTGTGCCAAAGATGTAAGAAACCAAGAGAAGAAAGAGGCGCTACTGCGTGAGGTAGAAGTATCCGTACCTTTGACGAGTACCCCGTACCGCCTCTACCGTACCGTACCGTACTCCGTATCTAGCTACCTTGCTGTGTAGACAGTAGACCACCTTGGACCTTGGACCATGGGACCAGCATCCGTACTCTGGGAACTTGGGACCTTTGGACTTGGATGGGCATGGAGCGGTGCGGTGCGGTCGGTACGGGGGGTAAGGGTAGGGGAAGGGAAGGGGAAGGGAAGGGAGGGAAAAGGGAAAGGGAAGGGGAGGTACCGCAGCATGGTACCCTCTCATCCACTTTCTGGGACGAAAGTGCCAGGGAAGACGCGGTACAGGTACCCATGTCCATGTCCCAAGGATCTCATGGATCCCACCCAAGGTCCCAAGGTCCCAAAGGTCTCAAGAGTCAAGCCAGGGAAAAAAGGCGTGCGCTGAAGTGTGGACACTGGGACACTGCCCTGGGATGGGAACCAAGAGGGTAAGGCAGGTACGTACTGCATGTATCGTGTACATGGGGTGCCAGCCTCGAGTCTCCTCTCCCCGGTACGTATCTTTCTACTCTTTGCGTGTGAGATGGGTGTGGCTCACCTTCCCCTGCCCCCTTCTTCCACCCCTCCCCCGGCCCAGGGGTGTGTGTGTGTGGTGGAGGAACAATACCTGATGGATTGATGAAGAGAGCATGGGAACAGGATGGCGGAAGGGCACCCAACAGCAGGGTCACAACAGTAGTGTAGTAACGGAAGCAGAGAGAGAGAGACAGCGGCAGGGCAGATATGCGGACACTCACACAACCTGCAAACTCACACTGTCTCTCTTGCTCTCTCATCTCGCTCACCTCACTTACTCACTCACTCATTCTGACCCTATGCTTACTCTTATTTGCTTTTGCGCTTCCTCCCACATACTCACTCACACACATCTCACATCTCACAACCACTGACCTACTATTGAGATAATGCTGCGTATGCCAGACGGTATAGCGAGGTACGAAAAGACCCTGCACCTATGCTCTTCAAATGCCCACACGCCGGATACGCCAGACGATCTGGCGGATGCTGAAGTGTGGTGAGGCAAAGGCAGTGTAAGGCAAGGAAGCGTGCCGCACCGTAACCTCCTCGACAGTCCCGTTGCCGCTGCGCAGGGAATCGGACGGCATGCGCGTCAAATCTGAGTAACGTCGCTCAGATGGCCAAAACCTGGTGTTGGGGGGCGACGTAATTTTTTTCTTTGTCTTTTCTTCTTGGGTCTTTTTTTTGGTGTGCCTTCACTCTCTTGGCCCCTCAAGGTGTTGTTTGGTAGTGAGGTTGGCGATAGTCAAAGGCCGACTGTAGGCACTCGACTCGATTTCTTTCTTGACTGATGTTGCGGACCATAAAGGGTCTCTTAGGAACTTTGGATGGCAAGTAAGGTACTCGGAGACCATATGACACGAAGACCTTGAGGTACCGACCGCGAGGAGCCACATCAAAGTTGCAGCCTTATTGCCGGTCGCTTGTTGTCTATTCGAGATTGAGTTGCAGTGCTCCTGTTTTGTCCTGTTCTAATGTCTTGGTCCAGCGTGCGGTGTGCAATAAACACGGGCGGTTGTATGCGAGATGGAGGTAAAATGGCAGTCGTTCCATGATACTACTCCTGGATGCAACCTTGGCCGCTTAACCCGGGGAGTTTGCCTCTACTGGAGTTAGGCAGCGCACTGTCGAAGATGGGATGAGATATTGGTAGGGAATAGAACGGCTGAGTGACGGCGATAGCTGGAGAGGAGAGAGGGGAATCATCCTGAAGCAACCACCCTCAGACAAAAGGCACGCTGTCCGGGCAGGGCTCAGAACACGCAGGGTGTAGAAGATGTAGGCCCGGGTCCGGGTCCGGGCCCAGGTTCAGGTACGAGGCAAACAGGGTGCCAAACCTCGGGTACCTTGGAAGACGGCAGTGTGCGGTGCGGGTGCGGATAGGTGGTTAGATGATGGGATCTGGATGGAAGGGTTGGTAATGCGGCTTGGGGTGCAGTAAGGTAAGGTAGATGATGTCTGAAGAACTTCCGCTGATGGTGGCGATGACGACAGTATCCATACCTGGGTGTAGCAGTCCTGAACATGGAGAGGATGAAGACGGCCGCGAAGAGAATCAATCTCTTGGCCAGCAGAAAGGTAAGGTATATCAAAGAGTGTGAGCGTCTGCAACAAAACTTGTCGGCGCGCAAGACAAATGGTCACCTGGTACCAGTGAGATGCAATCGACAAGACGATCAAGGCCAAACCCACGACCAACACGACATTCTCTTCTTGTTCCTGGTCCTACTCCTTGCTCCTCCTTCTCCTGGTGCCTCTGCATTTCTTACCTTGTCGCTGCTGCTCCTATTTTGCTAACCCGAAAGCCCTTGCGCCATTCTACCTATACCTGCAAGCTGCACCAGATGGGAATGGGATGGGAATCTGCTGTCACTCAGTACTACCGCACACACACACACATATACACCCAGGTACCAAGACAGACACACACACACACCCCTCCCCATGGCTCTCGCTCTCTGTCTCTCTTTCTCTCTCTCTCTCATCATCGCTCTGCTTCCGCCCTCCCTCTGCCCCCCCCCCCTTTCACCCATCTCTTGCTCGCCGTATGTACTGCGTATGTGCTCCAGGTTCTAGTTTCCGTACATACACCCCCTGCTCCCACCATACATTCAGAGTGTGGATGGCGCAAAGTGGACCCGAGCGGGAATGGCACAGCGGACGGATCATGTCGCACCGCCCAATGGGTGACTTTATCGTGGGCGGGAGTATCCCCTCCCTTCCCCTTAGGTCCCCTTCTTCTACCTAGGGGCCGTGGTCTTGCTCCAACACCGGCGCCGCCTCCAGCTGGGGAGCTGCCTGCCTTTAGTTCCCCGTTACCAGGTACGTACTATGAGCCCGTGGTAAGATATTGTCGGTAAAATGATGGATTTTTTGCAGCACCACCTACGCCGTACTGTGCAGTTACGGATACGATACCCTGCCATCATCCACCGCCTCCAAGAGCCCACACCATGCCGCCCATTTGCAGAAATTAACATGTTAGCAGACGAAAAGAAGGGAGAGGAGGAGGAGGAAGAAAGGGAAAAAAACCACGCAGGGACCCGACAATTGGAGGGCAGAAGCTGAGCTACCACCACTACTACTACCACTACTACTACCACTACTACTACCACCACCACAACCCCTCCTACCAAAGTCAGAAAGTCAAGATACCAAGGTGCAAGGCAAGACAAGACGAAAGGTACCGCCGGCGGGGTGGAAAGAAAACGGCCGGGCATTAGGCCCTTTTCCCTCTCCCTTCTCGCCTGCCGACAACAAGCCAACCCATCGAGGTAACGTCAGCTACACAACACCGGCTTAACTCGACACTAGTGCGTGCAGCTAGGTATCTAGACTTGAACAAGTCCAGCTGGCCCTCCTCGGCGTTAGCCAACCAGACCAAGATTTGGAGACTCGGCTTCTGTTCTGCTCTGGGCTCTTTGCTCGCTTCACCTGTATCTGTTTCAGCGTCTTTTCCGTCCGAGGGCGAAATAATCACCTTTTTTCCAGACGTAGGACGGCACGTTACGACGCTGGAGGCAAACAAAACGGCCCGAGAAGAAAATTTCTTGGTTCCTAATTGAGCCCGGCTGTAGTGTCCCAAGGGATGGGTGCTCTGCCCCAAACACACAGTTCAGCGTGTTATGTCCCATGTCACCCCAGATCTCCAATGCCTATGCGAAGCCCAAAAAAAAAACTAAAACACCCCCCCCCCCCCAAAAAAAAAAAAAACTTCCAAAGCTGTACAATTGGCAAACAACGAGGCGAGTCTTGGGATAAGTGCGTAACCGATTCTCAGCGACTCCTGATATGGGCAGCTTTTCTGTCTTAACCAGTCTTCTTTGGGGTAGGTATGCTGCCATGCCAAATTCGCAAAATAGTCCTCTGCAGCTTTCCCTCGCCAGTCGCAACATCTCAATGAATATCCAGCCAAGAAGCCGAAACAGGCACTGGCAAAATCATACAAGACCACCGAAGATGGTTGCATATGTAGGAGAGATAGAGGAGAGTACGGCATGGTTGAACAGAGAGGTACGGTGGGACAAAGAGAAAGCGGCAAAAAAACAAGAAGAAGAGAAGAAGAAGCAAGAGGAAAGAAGGCAGAAACAAACAAGGCGGGGTGATGCAAGTCCGCGACTGCGTGTCTTCTATCGTTATGCGAAGATAGCAAAAATTGTCGGTTCGAGTCGGCAAAGGCCAAGAATCTCAGCCCGTTTACTGCTGATGAGTGTGGTTCGGCCGAAATCTCTTTGCAGCTCTCACAGCATGCGTGATACACTATCGCCGTCCCTCGTCTCTACAAACCCAATAGCCATTTTGTTTGTCCACCGGTGGTGGGAAATACTTCTGAGCCATGACGGTTATTGCGGGCCCTCGCCGTCAATGCTATCACTTGGGTACCCGAGAGAACGACGGATGGCGCTCCGCCCCCCGCCCCCCTTCTTCCTCCTTCGTCATACCTAGCATGGCTCCGGCTCGCGCCGGATCGTTGAATTCGGATGACCTCGTGACAAAGAAGGAGCGCAGTCTGGGGTTCCGGCAAAAACGTATCAAGAGTAACAGAACAAAGGATCGGCTGCGGACCTGCGGTCGGCGGCTCGTACTGGGACCGCAGGCCCAGGTCTTCGTGGCTTGGAAGATCAATTAGCACAAGAAGGTAAGGGTCCGTCGAATTGGCCGCTCTGGTGATTCAAATTCGTTGCCGCGAGTCTGTTGTCACTTCACTCCGTCGCCCAGGGCCTAAAACTTCGGGTGTTGTCCGAGTTAGACCGTGTGCTCTGTCCGTCATGGGTGGGCAGATGGTCAGAGGGTGGTCAAAACGGGGAGATATTTTGCAAGGAGCCATCTCGAAAAACAGCGTACAAGCATGTATTATTGAAATCGGGCTTGGTGTATCCGTATGCAATGGCAAACTGGCACTCCGTGTCGCGAAGGCGGGTTCCGTTGTATCTATGTTGCTGAAAGCCTTTTCCTATCCAGGTCGCTGATAGTAGTACAGCAGGCTGTGCCTCGTCTGGGCAGCCACTGTTGGTGCACGCTGTGGGATGGAATCGCCTTTCGTCACATACCGAACAAGGGGCCGTAGCCTCGAGGACTCCGATAGATAGGCAGAACAAACAGTGCAGTGGCTCAGACTGTCGAATTTCTCTGCCTCAAGAACATCGACTGAGTTACCATTTCCGAATGTCGTAACTCCATTTGTTCATTCGCATGCCCCTTACTTCCTTTGGCTTAACTGTAGTCCAGGTTGACTCGTACAGCCCTCCCTCGGTAGCTCGCGCCCCCAGTTCTGGGTCTGCCCTATTGGCGGCTGGCAGTACAGGGTATCTTAGGTACGGCCCTCGCCGGTGTTGTCCGTGGGCGGGCGACGTGGAAGAAAGTGGTGGAAGATGTGGAGTACCGCACCAAACAGGGAAAACGTGCGCCTTGGCTTGACTGGCCGCGTCTAATCCCGTGTCTGAACCCACCAGCCCGGGCGGCGGTCGCAGATCTGGCCGCAGGCAAGGCGAGCAGTGTGTGTGTGTGTGCGGATATTTTGGCTTGCTGTTTGAAGACCAGCCACGACTACTCAAGGGGAGGATACAGCAGCACCTCGGATACCGATCCTGGCCGAAGAAGCTGCCCAAAATCAGTCGCTGGCTGCTGCTGTGTGCGCCATTGTCTGACACCTGCGGTGCCTCCGCCACCCCTACCCTGCCTGCCTGCTTGGAACTGGGAGTCAGCATCATCCGAGAGTACCTCATTCGTACATTCATCTTGGCTTCAGATGAAATGCAAATGATCTGTTTCATGCCCTCAAAGACGAGAAACTGCCCTACTACATACATTGTGGAGCTGTGATGGTTGTCTTAAGTCGAAATGACAAGGTGCGACGAAATCTTCTGCGCGACATTGAATCTAGGGTGTTGTTCTGTGGAGAGGACACGAGGGTTGGAATGCCAGTCCACGCATCCCATCTGTTGCCTTGGTAGGGTCTCTGTTCCTACCACGCAAATTAGATCCTGGTGTCTTGTATTTCTAGGAGGTGTCTCAGCGCGGGACGCTCCTCTCGCCTCGTCTGAGTCTTTGTGATGCTCGATCTCTGTACGCCCACGCAGTAAAAACCTCTGACGCAACAGTCTTAGCCTGGCTGAGGGCTGTTTGTCACCAGCTACTGCACTTGCAGTGGGCGGGAAATGAGTCTGTATACGTAGCGTGCGCTCAATACTGAGCCGCAGTGGCCACGCATTTTGCTAGACTGACGGCAAGCATGACCGGACCGAGCTTAAGGAATCACGTAGCCGTACTTAAAGGTCGAGGAGACTAGGTTGAGCGGAAATGTCAGGCTAAGTCAGTCCAGTCATAAAGCAGAACAGCTGCCCAACTCTCACGGGTTTCGCGGGAGGACCGCAGCACACGCGCGGACGGGCAAACCTTGGCATGCCCGCGTTTCTCCGTGTTGCGGATCTTGCCGTGGAACGCCGACGGGAGGCGAGCTTCTGGGTGCCGTAGCCGGGGTCTCGTTGCCTCGAAGCCCGTGAACTCCGTCGCAGTAGAGTGTACGAATGATAACGGCGGTGCGGAGGCAAAGGCACAGGGCAAACCTGGGAGGAACCCAGGGGAGCTCTCATTTTGTGCAATAAAAAAGAACCCAGTTTGATGCAAAGTCGACTGGGCATCCCAATTTCGGGTACGATCATACGAACGCGTTGAGTCGCGTCTCAAGGCACGGCCCAGCTGACGTTGGAAGGCCGGATCCAGTGGGATGGGCCTGGAGGACGCGGGTCGCGATGTTGCGGTTGGGGTGATGGTACTCTGCATCCGTAGAGAGTCAGAGACTGATTGAGATGTGAATATGCAGACGCGATGACCCCAACAACACTGTTGTTGCGCAGACGTATCCGTGGCTGATTGTGATCGGTACGTATACAAGGGGACTGCAATGTCGAGTAGGGTAGGTACTGAGTCTCCGTACGGGTACCACCACCACAGCAGTAGCAGCAGCAGCACTGGTAACAAATCCCTGCCTGGCTGCTAGCTGCGTGAGCCTGCGTCACAGCGCTTCGTGGTCCTGTGATGTCTTCTCCCTGCGCCTCGCCGCTCCATGCTTGTTTGTGGGCAGCAACGGAATAGATCAACCAACGGGTCTCGATCGGAACGAACCCCCGTCCACTCAGGTGGGCTGAGACGCTGAGGAATCCATGTGTAAGGTGGTATGCATCCTGGGCTTCTTCTGCCAAACGAATGGCAGCTAGCGCTCCACGACAAGTGAACTGTGAGCGTAGTGGTATGCCAGGCTCCCGAAACCCCAAAACCACTCAAACCATCATGCCCTTGTCGGCATCATCAACTCCACAGTAACCCGGGCGGGAAATCTGCGGTAATCGGGTTTCACATATACCAGACGGCGTATTTTATCGAGTCCTTTATCAACGAATGACCGAGAATTAAGCCAACCAGGAGCGTTCCGATTCAGTGCGATGAGGTGGGCTAGGATGACCGTTCGACGCCCAATATTCCTATAGCAAAAAATTGTTGAGTTGTAGCAAAATCGAGTCTAGGGTGCTGAACTCGCTCTGCCAGACTGCGTCGTCGCTTCGGCCGTGAATGGCTGAAGCCTACCTCATCTTTCGGCAGGTCGCGCGATGGCCCGCGTTCGGCTGTAGGAGCCAAACAGAAACCGTTGCACTCGATCTGTTCCTCTCGTCAGGGGCGTTGTTGATAATCATACTCTTTTGCATGGCTCATGTTTACCTAGGGAAAGAAACGGCAAGCTTCAGTAGGCCTCGGCGTGGTGTCTGATTCAATAGTGCGAGGTGCCCAAACTGAGCCGGAAGAAGCAATTTCTGGCCAAAGACGCCAAGGCTGAAAGAAGAATAGCTGGAGTTCGATGATGCCAGGAGGAAGGTAAAAAGAAAAGAAGAAGAAAAAAAGGATACCGCGCCATTCGCGATCGAATACCTTCTGGTTATTTTCCAGAGTCAAGCGACCGAGCGATGTCGCAAATCTCTAATGTCCTTTGCCTTGGTCCGAGATAGCCAATTTGCGACTGTTGTAAGATTCTCAAAAGGGTGGGCCCCAATTTGCGTCTACCAGTGATCGCTTGTCCTTATCCTGTCCAAGGATCACTGTGCAACGGCGCAAATGTACTTGCCAACGTGAATGATCGATAGTCGTTTTCAATTTCGTACTGTGCTTCGTCCAAAGGGGAGAATTTCCTTTTCTCAGCCTGGTGGATCGCTTGACAGAGTCGTCTGTTGTCAGAACTTGTCGCTACTTGGAAGACAAATGCCATGCCTCCACACCAATGACGATAATCAGCGAGCTGTTGGCCGAACTTGCACAGTACAACTAGACAGATTAATCGGCGGATCATGTTCGCATCAAGACCGTGCCCTTGGCAGAACTCTCTTAACTGTTCTCGTTGGCTGGCGCTGTCGTAATGATGCGCGTTTGTCGTTGACCTTGTCTTCAGCTCTCGGCTGGCTCTGTTTCTTTGGATTGATCATGCCCGTTTGGCCCACTGCTCTGCAAGCTTCCGGCGAATATCATGGCAATGGATGATGATGGGCCGGTCAGCAGGTTCGCCCCTCAGTAAGCCCAGGGGGTAATGGGCCAGGGCGCCCATCCTGCACCACTGAGATGCCGCCCGGGTACCCTCTCCTGAGCTCTTGTCTGGGCCCGTGTTGCTTCCAGGCCGCGTGCGGATGGAACCATATCCCCCCCACCCCATGATGCCTGCCAGCCCCCCTGCTCTGTCTGCCCTGGCTGGTGTGCCCGCACTTGTGGTCGCTCTTCCGGGCTGGTCGGTGACCCAGAACTGGGACGGGAACTGGCGGTAATCTGACAGCGAAAGCTGTTCCTACCCCAAGTCCTGGTGGAGCAGGTATAGAGTGTGTGGAACCGCGCGGCCGACGTGGAATGGCCCAAAGGCTCCCAGGATAAGGGGCTCTTGGAAACACTTACGCCACTGGTACGGGAACGGCTCTGAGCTCTCCAACTGGGCTCACTGTCTTGCTCGCCCGAAATCTCCAGTTTGCTCTGAATCACGTCGAACATGGGCCAATGAAGTGCGTTACCAGGAAGCAAGCAGGCTAAATGAGGCATTAGCATTGGCATCATGTTCAAATATAGCCCTAGCGTGCGCGGACTCACCACATGGTTTTATAAATTGTCGAGGAATGGCAGCCAGCCTGTGTATCATTCCGCACTTCAAAGCGATCTCCTAGAGATCGAAACCTCTGTTATTTTGACGGGCAGGTAGGAAATCTGGACAGGACGGGCACGGCATGTCTGGCGTACCTGCTAGCCGAGTTGCTGCTACGAACGTCCGCCCACTTCCATTCTTCTCGTCCTGCTCGATCGTTCTGTTAACCTCGGCGGCAAGTCGCGAAACGAATTGAAGAGGTGGATATGTCGATTGTGGACAACCATAAAGAAGACGGCGAGCCGCGATAGCTGTGGCTCGATGTTCCCAAAGGATATATTGCTGTGCCTCGTGGTTGCGCACAGTGGCATTTGATGTTTGGGGGCTAGCGAGTGCGTCCACCAGTGTCCCGTCCCATCACATCCGAGCCAACCCACAGGTGATCCCCTGCTATTCCGTCACAGTTGGTGTGGTTGGTAAAGTTGAAGTTAAAGGCGGTCGGGATACCCTGTCTGTTTGTCCATGTGTCTGAACAGATGAAATCGATGCGACGCTAAAGTGTGTAAAGTGTGTGACGGTGTGACCTGGTGCATGATACACAGCGGGGTTGAGGCCTTGAAGGGGTGATACGTGAAGCAGATGGGACGGGCGGGAACTCCCACAGCGATGCCATGTGCTTGTGGCCAGCCATGCACCATGTCGGCCGAGAGCGCGTCAACGGTTTTGGCACTTGGCTTTGATGTGCAAGGATCAGCCTGGTCCGTCGGGCCCTGCTGACTTGTGAGGTTTTGACGATATTATAGCCACGATAGAAGGCGGGGCGGGGCATGGTGCTGGTGTGCGAGAGAAATTGGCCAAATCCACGACACCTGTTAAGTACCAATCAAGAAGGCAAGCAACAGCTATCTGGTACTGAGGTGAGATGAGTTTCGGCGGTCAGATATCGTCGTAGTGGAAGAGAAAGCGTTGACATTGGAGATGGATGCGAAATATTAGTTCTCCCCGACACATGCGCAAGGCATCTGTAGACTGAGTCGGAGGAGGAGTAGGACAGGTACCTTGGCAGACTCGGACAAGAAAGACCTGGGGAGGTGCTTGCCCTCCTCTGGTATCGACCAACTAGAAGGAGCCTTGGAGTTGCCTTCTTACTTACCTTCCTTCGTCCTCGGATAGGTTGGTGCCTTCCATGATGAGCCTGCCTGTGAATCGAAATTGAATGCGGCAGGTCTCCTCTTCATTGCCAGATCTCGGGAAGGGAAGGAACACGGCGGATGAGTCGGTGCATGCTCAACGTGCCTGCCTAAAGTACCCGCCTACCTTCTCCAAGAAAGAAGAATGAGATACGGATACATAACGTAAATACCTTAGGTACTATCCGTCAGGACCTTCAAGTTCGGGTTATCCCAGGAACTCGGAGAGGATCATCATCAAATCAAACAGGCGCGGGCGCATGGCTAGTCGGAGTATTCCGTGGCCGGGACGGTGAATAGAAGGCAAGGTAAGGCAAGGCAGGTAAGGTAGGTGTGCATCACTGGGCACATACCTTGGTAGACATTGCTGCCATCCTCGCCTTCCAAATAAGCGACTTGGATAGCGCGATCGCCTCAATTAAGGTAAGGTACCACGAATCATGAAACTCTTTTCCGCATCGTGAGCTCCTTCCGTTCATCGATTAAGGCGCACAACAAGGGAAGGTAGGAGGACAAGGCAAAGCCGTTGGTACCTGCCCAGATACCGGGCGCAGGCGTGACAGGTAGGGTACCTTCCCATAGAACTGGGTGAAGGCGGGAGCGTCGCGTCGATCGGGGTTCTTTGCCCGTCTTCTTCGGAGCTGGCCCCGTCTTCTCAGCGAATAGGCGATTGGGCAGTGGTGAAATTTGCCTTGGGATCCCTGTTTCCCTTTCCTTTTTTTTTCCTTTTCTCCCCCCTTCCCTCCTTCCGTTTTCCCCCCTACACGTTTTGGTGAGAGAGATCCCTCCCACCCTCCTCTGAGGCTCCTTCTTCCATCTTCCCCTCCCCCTCCTCCACATTAGATCACGTCGCTTTAACTTTCTCAGCTTCTTTTCCATCATCCTGCAGGGCTCTCATCGGGCCATCCTCATCGCCGCCCGTTGTGTCCAGTCCCTGTCTCAACGGTTGTTCCAGCCTTCCAGGGAATCCTTCCTCATCTTGCTTTTCCCACCTCAAGGTCCTGCCCTGCGTCATTGCATCTAGATCGGTAAGCATCGATATTCTCTTCCCCTCTAACACCATTTCTTTGGCACTGGGCTGCGCCATTCCTCCGATCCCCCTCCACACTCACTTCGATCAACCTCAAGGCCATACTCCGGACGACGCTTCTTCGTGCCCCTCAATTTCTCCCTCACTCCGCCCCTCTGCCCCTCCGACAAACGCAAAACTACCACGCGGCCGCGATGCCCCAATTCTGGGTCGACCGAAGCAGCCCCGGTACCACCGATGATTGGGTCTGGCCATTTTACCCCATCTGGAGCTCGGCTGTGACCCATCGACGAGTTATTTGAATGCGAAGCCGACATCCTTGGTCCAACACGCTGTGACAGGGGGGCTCACGAGCTACACTCTCAATTCCGCTGGCCTGCGGGAGCAAATCGGCGCACGTTCTTCCAATCTTCTTTCACCACCCATTCTCGAGTCCTATGTCCTGACCCATCACTCAGCCTGCCCGCAGACCAGCCGCATCAGAAATGGCTTCCTGCTCCGTACCGGCGGTAACACCCTACCAGTGCCTGCGCGCCATTCGCCAATCATTCGACACTCCTGTCAACCTACCCTGCCATGCCAGGCCAATGTCATGTCTTGCACCCGTTCCGCCGCTATGATTGTGGCGCAACTGGTCAAACTATCGCCTCCGGCGTCATTCTCTTGACGCGAACCGAGCTGATGGAACGCCGACTATCCGTCCGCCAACTACCGGCTAGCAGACCCGCTAAATACGGTCTGATGTTGGGAAGCCTTCACTCTGGCATGACGGGCGACCGACACGATGCCATCCAGCGCACCAAACCTGCAGCCCACTCACCGCGCACGCCTACGGATAAATTACCTACCTATTCATCCCATCTGCACGCAACCCAGCACTCTGTCATAGCCCAGCAGGCACTAGGCCTGGCGTTCTTAACCAACCAAGGTACGGTTTCCAACAGATCTACGATGATCAGACGTGGGCAAGTACTGCTCCTCAGTGGGTTTAAGCATACCCTGCAGCGCGCGCGTGCGAAACAGAACACCCGCCCGTGCCGCCTTCTCCCCCTCACCAAGAGAGTCTCATCCTCTGGGCATGGTTTGATCACGGTCGACAATGACGAACTCGAAGCAGCCGCGCATCCTCCACTACTGGCGGTGCAAACATTCCTGCAAACCAATTCCTACCAGTGCGAGACGTGAAGATGGTGCGACTGCGTTTCCGACCCCGATTCCAGAGAGCGACGCATCGCGTCAATTGGACAAATATTGGTGAAGAACCTGCCTTTGTTCTCCCGCTACCCACCCACACCTACGGATGATCACTTGACTGATCAACTTGTCCGATGTGCGCCCTGTCGGCTGCCCCAGAGACACAAAGCGATAACGCGACGCCCGTCCACACCCCCACCGGCAACAGCACCAGCAGCTGGATTCGGTCCAGTCCCAGAGGCTTGTGCTGACAGCGCCGTCGTCGGGCCATGGGCGACTAAGGCAGACCCAATCGCCTGTCAGACTTTCTTTTTCCGTTCTTAGCGGTCCATTCTGGCGGGAGGGGCTACCCCCCAGTTCCACCGGGCTCATGGGTTCTTCTTAGGAGCTTGCCGGTACCCACAGTCTTCGCGTACCCGGTACAAACAGATACTTCGTACCGACTTCATGGGTCGGGCAGAGACAGCCCCGCCTCCCTTTGTCTTGCGCAGCTCTCGACGCACCTTAGATCAAGTAGCGTTGATGAATCGCGCCCGTCAGATTCTTCTATCCGCTGCCTCCAGCACTCCGGTTTCAAATCAATTCATGGCAGGCTGCACTGGCTTGAGGGACAGTTCCGATGATGTACCGCCAGGGGATCCCGAGGACTGGCGAGCAAGCGAGAGAGCGGACGAGATTGGGGTTCACTTGGTCCTACCCCTAGTCACGCTAACGCAAAGGGAACCGGGGGCTTGCGCAAGGACCGGGGGCTGCCGACCATGCAACGCCGCGCCGCCCGCTCCCTAAAGGATACTCCCGTTTCTGCCGTTTCGTCGTACATATCCCGCATATCCATCACCTTCGCCAATACGGATGGCCCTACGGCAATCTATCTCACCGCGAGACCAATGCCTTCATGTCTGTGCACCACCTCTGGGCAGGTTGCAGAACCACAAAGGGAGGTCTGCTTGATGCAGTAATACGTCCTCTGCTGGGATGCACTTGCATCTGCTCCTAACCCAGTTCGATTACAGCTGCAGCGTCATGTCATTCCTGTGTGGCGCGAGACCAGGTATCTCACCAACACGCATGGTACAACCCTCAGCTTGCCTGTTCGGTCTGAAAATCCGCTTACAGCCAATGTTCCAAGATTTTGTCCTGCCTCGTTTGGTTTACGCTCCCAACACGGAGCATCTTCACGGCGATTTCGGCCTGCAGGGACCGATGACTATTACCAGACTGACCGTTGAATGACATAGCAGGGCTTCCACGCCGTCGCATGTAGAATGAATTCCAGCACTGGCGGTTCAATCGCCAGCCCACGATGGTGGTCTATTGACTAATCAGCATTGGCATTACATCTGACACCGCCTCAAAATATTCCGAGAAGGTTTGGAACTTCCTGTTGTTCAATTCCTCGTCGCTGGTGACTTAGGTTAGATGTATCGTTTCCTCCAACATGAAGGGGGACAACCTTCCCACACCTTCTCTTGATACGGATGGCATTGCTGGTCCAGATGCTTCCACAGATTCCGGATTGACCACTGTCTCGCTAGTACGCCGTACACCGTACCGCATCAACCTTCATCGGCCCCTTTCACGCCTTTAAACCTTATAATTGCCAGAACCAAGTTGAAAACGTGATGGAAGAGGAATTGAAAAAAGAGCTTAACAGCGAATACCTTGCTGACTTTCTTTGCCAGCAGCAAACATTCGCCTCGCTTCAGACGTTTCACGGACAGTTCATCTAACTGTCGTGCTTTTACATCGAAGTGGGCATAGAAATGGACAGGGAAGCTCCAAGTGTGGCTTAATTACACAATTTGGCCGCATTTAAACGAATCCGCAAAGACACCCATCGGCTCACCAAGCGGATCGCATCACAGCACAGTGACATCGTGCATGTAACACAACCAACATCAACACTAATGAGCGGTTTCATAGTATCTGGAAATCAACAAGAGACCGATCAGCCGCGCAGTACATTGCACACCGCTACGTACGAGTCTCTCAATTCCAGCTAAACGCCATGCTCCCAACTCAAACCGCCTGACAACTCGAACTTTGATATTCCATACAAGACGGGTGATGACGTCTGCCTCCCCTGGCCCCAGTGGTCGACTTTGACGACGCAAACCCAAGGCTACTCGGCGACGGGGGCGTGCCGCCGGGTTTCGCCAGTCACGTTGACGGACAAAGACAGGGTTTTATCCACACGTGAAGTGTATAATCAGGCTCACCCATCTCAAGCCTGCAATCTGTATTCAAGTCTCAAGAATTGGACAGTGCTAAGTTTTGCCTTAAGTTTTTGGTTCCATCTTGCTCACTTGTAGTTGCAGTTCTCCCAAACCATATCCGAACTTCATTTTCTTCCACGGACTGCTTGAGCCTGATCCAAGCGCCATGCCCCATTGCGCTCGTCCATTCCCGACAACGACATGGATCTATGATCATTACCAGGAACGGTTTTATTGTCGCTCTTTCCGCGACTTTGCTCGGTCTCACTTGGCGGTGTGAGGCCCAGGCAGCAAGCAAATAGTGCAAGTAGTTCGCCGCTCTTGAAGTGAGACGGAAGAAAAATCTCAGCCGACAAGTTTTTTGAATAGCTCGTTGCGGCAACATTAGTCTGTGCCGTGGTGAGGCATCCCAAGTGGGACGAGAAGCACCATTTTGAGAGGCGGGCCGGGCCTCGTGGAGCCGTATCGCGTAACTCGCAGCGTCGGGGAAGATGATGGCAGCGCTCGAGGATAGCTTCCGCCGTCTGCACGCCCTGAGATTCGCTTGAAAGCGACAGTGTGGCAGGAGATGGTCCCATGTTAGCCACCAGCCCAACTTTGTTGACGCTCGTGCCAGACAAGGTAAGGGAGGCGTGCTGCTAGCTTGTCAGTCCGGTTATCTCAACGGCCTGGTTCACTATTCGACAACCAATACGTCCTGCATGTCAGCCAAATGCACGCTTGCCGCCGGCTGGCCCGCGTTCACCGAATAAGTCCACCTTTTCCCCCCCTCGGGTCTGGCGTTTTGACCTTGCGGTTGGTTGGGCTAGCAAGACGTAATGTTGTTGATGATGCATACCTTTCCCAGGCCGGGTTCACCTTGAGATATTGGGCGAAATGAAAGCGTACATTTTTCGCAACAAAGACTCTGTCAACGTAGGTTCAAAGCCATGTCTGGTAAGGACCGGTGGGTAATTGTCGCAGCCTGACGATACCCAAGATACCTCAAAAACGTCACGACAAATCTCTATTAACAGACCAACCAAGCGGCAGCCAACCAACCAATCGAAGGGCTGACCTTGGGAGTCTCTCAGCCCAGGATTCGCCCTTTTTTTTCGTTCGTTTTTCTTACCCTGTCTACCAAGGCACCTACCTGGCTTCTGGTACCGGTACTTGTCTGGCGAGGAGGAGCATCCAAGCGACTGGGCCGCTATCAACAGGCAATCGTGTTTTGGTGGCGCTAGGGGTGTTCTCTGATTGTCAAAGGTCATTGGACAGATCGGGGGACATTGGGTTTAGGGACATCACGTGACGAAAAGCGTATGCATGCAGCCGTCGTTCCCGCGACGTTCCCCATTTTTTGCCTTCGATTCCCTTGCTCAGGCTCTCCACGGCCCGCCACGACAACCACCCTCCCATTCACACACTCCTTTTCCAGAGACCTTGACCGGACCAAACCACGCAAACCTCGACTCACTTCACCTCCCAATCCATTGTGTGTGGCACCTCTACCCCTACGGTGCATCCTCAACCATTTCGATATTCGTGCCTCACACAACCGCCCCCTCCCCCCCTTTTCTCTTTACCTTACCTACGACCTTGCCTACCCCTTCATTCCGTCCGAAAAGAAAACCTCGAGGCACACCCGCTGGGCCGATCGAGCCTCGTCGCTTGATCTAGCATCACGGACCTCCTTTCAATACAGCACATGGAAACTTTCCATCCTGGTCCAAATGACCTCCTAGACCTTGACAGCTCTCTTGATACCTGGTCCCTGCCCCAGCTTTGTCGGCTTGACTTTTGGACACATTAACGGTGACTAGCGGTGCAATAATGGATGGGGGCCATTGTGACCATTTTTAACCCCCTCTCACCGGAGAGGTCGGTGGCAAGGCAGACGACCGACTTGGGAGACCAAGGGTGGGATTGGAAGCAAGGGGTTTCTGTCCCTGTGCTTTGTACGCCCCGAGATTAATCAAAGACATTCCCATTATGCGGCGAAAGCATATTACACCTGTAGACACTCAAACTAGCGCCTGCGATGGACGCGGCGACGACGACGACGTGTCATATACTCCCACCTCAGCTTCCAACTGAATCTTGATGGCGCGTGGGGAACAATCCGATCAGCTCTTCTACCGAGACAAGCCGCCCGTTCTTAATCACTTCCAGTGGGGATGGGCGGCGACAAGGAATAATAGCACCAAGACTCTGCACAGTTCGCTCTGCACCAGAGACCATGATGGGAGGAGAAGTGACTTGTCTACACAGTGCGTACACATATTTCTGTACATGCTGCGACACTGCCGCAGCCCGCCAACCGGGCAAACCTGGCAAAGCAGCCCAGATCGAATTAGCAGGGAGATTTGACCAGGCCGAGTCAAGCGACAAGCCCATGGGGTGGAAATTGCGAACAGCAATAGACTGAGGCTCCGATCGACGGATATCAGACGAAGAAAGAGGACAAAACCATGGACGAGGGCTGGACGGCCGAATGCGGTGAAAGCTTCATGATTGAGACGCGTCTTCGAGGAATGAGCTCGAACAGGGCTGTTGCCAGCAAGATTCCGGCCGCCAACCCTCCACCATCAAAAGCTTCGTACGGCCACTACCCTCGCCGGACGCGCTCCCACCCCCCCCCCCCCAAGTGCGCCGCCAGAGCTACTCGCCCAGTTAGCCGTGCTGGCAATCCGAATAGCAGCACGTCAGGCGTGCCAGCGATGCCACTGATCGATGGCCCAGGGCCAGGCTACGTGGGCTGGCAGGATGCCAGAAGCTACAACGTCCATGACCATCGCCATGCAGACAGCTGCATAGCTGCTGCTTCTGGATGCCCAGCCACATCAACTGTTTCTCACGGGACCTCGGCCACATGAGACATGGCAGCCCAAAGGCGAGACCATAGGCTAGGATCCATGCCGGATGGACAAGTGACGGTTGCTCAACAGACTTCCCGCTGCGCATGTAGTCCGTCCCCAGCCCTTCCTTGTATCGTCGTTCGGTACGTAAGTGAAGCAGACTGGGCCAGCTCCGCGTTCAACGGCGGCGATTGTACGCTGCGGCACACCATGGCTGAGGTACAGGACGCGCCGCACTAAGGTCGTGCAAGCTAACCAGCCCGTCCGCGGGACGTGTAGTGTATCGAACGGACTGCAATCAGCTTCGGCCCACCAGCGATCCGAATGAAAACTTTCCTCGCTTTTCTTGAAGCATGACCTTTCCCTGATTTTGTGTCATACTGTCTCGTTACAAAAGACTGGCCTGCAAGAAGCCCTGTGTGAGAGCACTCGAATACCTCCATCGGCCGACTGAACACACTGATGGATGGGCGCCGATTCGAGGAACGTGGCAGCGTCTCAAGCACGCTACTGCACGAGATTCACGTTGCCCACTGAGGACTACACTGCCTATGAGCGTGCTGACTGCTGAGTGAGCGGCACACCAGCTACATGAGATGGTGGGGAGAGCTATATGGGGCCCTCGAGCCCGGAGGAGGGCAACGAGGATGGGCTGGCTAAGAGGAGCAGGCATATGGATGGTTGGGGCAGGAAAGGCACACTGCACCACAGCGGCAAAGCAGCGGTGAGCAGAATATCTGACCTGCTCATTGCGGTGTTGGCACTGACCTACGCTCCGTCCTGGGCGGCTCGGGTCCGTTCATCCTGTACTCGACCCGCCCGTTGTCACTCGCCATCACGTCAATGTATTGACGTTCAGCCGAGTTTCGGACCGGAGAAGGAAGAGAGATTTCTTTCTTTCTTGGTCGGTCTTCTCGCTGACCTTCGCTCTCGATGGGATCGCGCTCGACTACAGTCTACGGGATGCAGCTCATGGGTCCAGGCGACGATTCTGTCATGCGATACCGTGAGTGTTGTTGGTCGACAAACGAGGCGGAGATGACCTGTCAGATCTGACAGCTGCGTCGTCGCAAGCCACGCGGCGGCAGCGGCGGCGGCCGGTGGTACGAATGAAATCGGATACTATGGGAAGCAGATGGGAGCACGTATCAATCAACAACCCATACGGATACCGAGCACGATTCCGGGATGCACACATCGTGGGCGGCTTCTTTCTAGGGGTCCCTGACTCTGACTCTTCAATGCGTGCAATCCATCTCAGCAAGGCAGCCGAAACGGCAAAAAGCAAGCGCTTGACGAGGGGTCGTGAGGGTTTCTTTCTTTGGTCTGACTTTCTGACAGTATGGTAGGAGTGGCAGTGAGGGGTTGCTTCTTCTTGCTTTCTTTCTTTCCTTTTCAATTTAGTTTTTTTTATTTACCATTTTCTCTTCGCCTAGGTAGTCATACGGGCGACCAGCTCCTCACCCACCATCTCACCTCGTCCGCCGTCTCCCCGCTTGCTCACCACCCATCACCAAAACAAATTGACATGTCTTCCCCCGACTCGCGTCCGTGGCCGCCGATACCTTGCAGCAGAGTTGCAGACCAACAAGAAAAGTTCGCCCCATCCCATCTGCGGTAGCCGTCCATTGGCGATGCATCATGTACAGTACTTTGGTTCTTTTTGGCTCATCTACCTAGGCTTGGGTCACTCACCACCCATCGGCGCCCAGCCCCCAGGCAGCCGGGCATACAAATAATGGACCACGTCGCCCACCCCTTCTTCGACTGGGACATTCAGGACGGGCTCTCAAGCTATCCAGGCTCCTGATCGCGCTCTTTCAGGCCAGCTGCATGACAGGTAGCACCCAAGGGGGTGGGCTCGAACCACTTAGACGGCCTCCGAAGATATTCGTGCGACCTTGAGACCTTTGGTGCTGCTGCATGGCCGCTTGGGCCCGTCACCGCCCGCATGGTGCTGCAGTCACAAGCTGCGGACCGATGCGGCCTGCAGCAGGATCGGCGTCGATCCGCTTGTTTTTTTACCACCAGAAAAACCTGTCCACGGCACCTGTCTGTTTCCCAACACCCGGCGGTGGCCCCCCGTCAGCCCCGGTCGGTCACACACCGTCAAGTCGACCCCGTCACGGTCACGCCCCGTGCTGTCCTCCCCCGGCATTTGCCTCTCGGGCTTCATTCAGAGTTTGTCTTTGCTTTTTCAATCCTTGTTTGGTGGCTGGATACACATTTATTTTTCGCGCTGCCGTATCATGTACGGAGCAGGTACTGTGGTATGAACGACTCGTCGGTGCAAGGGAACACAAACCTCTTCAGGCATGCTTACGGCCGGTTCTGGCTTGTCAAGGCAGCTCTGGTCACTCTGCGTTGCTTGTAGTGCCGGGTCATGTACCTGTCTGTATGACTCGACGGCGGCAGGTAACGCCGCTCGGGTTGCGAAGCGATGGGTGTTGGTGTGTGTGTGAGTGTGCATGTGCGTGCCCACGCACCATGAACTCACGGAGGACGGAAGAGGAAAATGCTAGTCAAGCCAGGTCCTGCCGTCCAACCTGCCACGCTTGCAGTGGGTATTTCGGACGGGCATCCCATTCCATCCCCCCCTCTCTTTTCCTTGCCGGGCCCGCGGCTGTAACCTGATTTGGGCCCCGGGTGCGTCTTCGCATCCCGCCCGAGGTCGCTTCGGTGGGCTACGAAAGGCGCGCCGCAAAAAGCGGCGGCCCCAGGGTTTCGGCCATGATCCATGGTGGATTTGCCAATGGATGTGCGGCGTGCCATGGCTACCAGCGCTGACTCCTGACTCCTGGGAGCGAGCCCTTGGAAGTTGGAAGGGGGGATAACGAGGCAGCCGCAGACGTGCAGGATGACGGTCTCCTTCTTTGCTCCTCCACAAGGTAAGGAATTCGTAAAGGTAGGGGACTCCAATTGTCAAGGTTCCACCAGGCCAACCCCCCTCCTCCCTCCTCCGGTTCCCCGAGAGACCTGGAGCGCCGCGGCCACGACCTTCTTGTCCAGACGCGGTGCGAGGTAAGGTAGGTAGGTACCCTTCAAGTTCGCTAGGAAGACAAGGCAAGGCCGGGTCGGGATGGGAAGGAAGAGGAAGGGGGGAACGGGACAGATCTCTATTAGTTCGCCGTTCTTCGTTTACCACGCTGACCCCCTTCCCCCCTCCGCCTTGGATTCAGGTACTTTGACCGAACTCCTGCCAGAACCGGACGGGGGAGAAGGAATCCACAACGCTGAACCTACCCCGAAATTCTCCACGCCCCCGTGCCATCCCGGTCTCCTACATATTAAGTCACGTGATATAGAGGCTGCTGTTAAGCTGTTGAAAGCGGGGGACTTTCCTTGCCTTACCTAAGGCCATGAATCTCAGGCGTCACTTCACCCTTCCTCGCTGCCCGCCCGTGCCGGGTACGAATACCTTACTCCATGGTCCGCAGTACTGTGTACGGAGGACGGATAGGTGAATTCTCGTAGCGGTGCCTCCACAATTATCCCATTCCCCGCTCCGGCAGGTACTCCTTTTCGTGTATGGTTCCTTGAATCATTCCAATCGGGGACTAACCTCCCGACGCCTTTATGTGGACTGGAGACTTTGTTTTTTTTGTTTTTTCCCATCGCCGAGTTTCTTAACCCTACCTTAGATAGTACAGGCACTGGACCCCTTCCCGCCCGGATCATTTCCGCGGACCTGGACCTACCAGTACAGCTACGAAGTGACCGAAAACTCTCCGTGCGAAAAAGGATTAAAAGCAACGTCGAGTGGTTGCAGCATCCAGCGAGCTACGGTACACGTTGAAGATCAAGAAACTCTGACATATTGGTCTTGCTATTTTTTGCAACTCACTTTGTGACAGCTGAGTAAGGCACTTGCAGACGAGTAGTCCTTGTATCTTCCTTTTCTTTCTCTTTTCTCCTCCAATCAAAAGACGAAGAAGTCCAAAGAGGGGTTGACAAACGAAAAGAAGACGACATTTCCGAACCCCCCAAGATATCGATAACCCTGGACGTATACCAAGTACCTCCTCACCTTACACACCGAGACGACAGCTCGAGATTTGCCCGGGGAAATTACCGCCGACGTTCCATTCACCGAATATATCCCCGTCGATAACCATGGCTGAGAATGATACTGCCAGCGCCAACAAGGCTTACTTCAAGTACGTATACATTCCTACATTTTCACACGTCGTTCCCCCACACTTCCTTTATGGGGGATGGAGGAACGCCGTAACGGGATGATACCGAGTAACATCCAATTTTGTCCGCGTTCATACCGTCCCCGGGTTCCTGCCGATGTACATACATCACAAACACAACCCGCCTTTCGAGACTCTTCACAATTTGAGGTGTACTTGCCTCAACCCCCTCCCCCTTTTCCGAATATCATTCGACCCTGACAGAATTCCTCGTTCAAACTTCTTCCTCCTTTTCTGAACTGCATTTTCGCATTTGGACATATTCGAGCAAATAGAAGTCAAAAGGAGAGGCCCATAGAGTTGACTTACACGAACTAACTCCTTGAGTAGTAAGCTGGCTGCCGAGTACGACACGAAGTACGAAAAGACTATTCTGCAGCTTGAAAAAGAGATTCACAAGCGCAAGGACTTCATCGGCGCAGATTGGGTGATTGACGACGACGATGATGACAGCGAGAGCGAGAGCGCAGCACAGTCGACGGCGGCGAATGGTCGGTCGGTGAGACTTCTTGATTACGCTTGTGGAACGGGCTTGATATCGAGGGTGAGTTGTTTTGTGACTTGTTGTTCCTATCGTATTTTCTTCTTCTTTTGAAGACGATATGATTATGTTCTAATTACCTATTACCTTTGTCATGGTTGCGAGTAGCATATCACTTCCCTCGTGCAAGTACTCGAGAGAGCATGGATGAGATCTTCTCCCGTCCGTCACGCAAGTTTGTTTGCCCTTGTTTCAGATGTCGTGTACAACATATTCGTGTTACTTGTTTTCTTTGTCATTTACACAACATTTGTGCGATTCCTCGTTGGTCCTTTCTAGTTTGAGGGCTCCAGCACACTTTAGCATGTAGAAACGGAGACTCGGGCTGTAGACTTACATCCGGGACAAAGTTGACTGACACCAAAAATAACAACAGGCCCTCGCGCAGTTCACGACGCATTGCGTCGGCATAGACATTTCGGAAAACATGGTGGCGGCCTACAACGCCCGGGCCGAGAACCAGGTACGTTGGAAAGATGATTCTGATTTTTGTTTGGTTCAAGTTGGTGGCAGTCAAAACAAGGCGACAGAGAGAGATGAGTCCAAAATAGCTCGGTTTCCCCATTCAGACTTCCGCTTGTCGTTCTCTACATACACACCTTCTCCTCATCTTCGTCACCTCACTTTTGGCCAGATAGTTCTGCCCACACACGACGTACAGACCGGGCATCCAAGTGGAAAGTGACAAAAGAGAGAGGGAGAGCTGGGAGGGCGGAGGGAGAGTTTCGAAGGAAAGGTGTGTGTACACGCACACCAGACACCAGACACCAGACGCAAAAAAAAAAAGACGAGACCATGGAGCCAGCCGCTCCCAGACTCGGCTCGACTCCAGACAAGAGCAAGAAAAAGATGGGATCGTTCGCCTCACACGGTTACCTGCTCACGGACTCGTTTCGGCAAAAGAAGAGAGCACAGACAATCTTGTTGGGAAGTGGAAAGGAAGAGGGCTTGAAAAGGCTTGTCGTGGCTGTGTGTAGAGCAAGGTCAAGGGAAAGAAAGTCAGAAACCCTCGTCTGAGCGTTTTTCGTCGTCACGTCCACGATGAAATGACGGACGGGTCCGTTCTCTCCACGAGTCACTTTCTTCTCTCTCTTTCTCTTTGCTCCCGCTCTCTCTCTCTCACACACACACACACACCTCATGTTGGTCTCATCTCAGCCCTGCTGACCTTCAGACCTTTTCGATCCCCGCCATGACATGACGTGGACATTTGCCCAAACTAAAAACTCTCGCACTCTCTTTTGGCGGTTTTCGATCCGACCCCTCCCCCCTTTCTCTCCTCTGGACAGCCTTACCTAGATCTCTCTCTCTCACCTCACCTCACCTCACCCTACCCACCCCTCCCTGAATCTCACGAGAATCTCATCTCATCCCATCTTTTTGATGGCAAAGTTGCCGTCTCGGGCGAGCACACCCGCACTTCTAACCCTCCTACCCCTCCCCCTTCTCCCTTCTTCCTCCGAGTGCTCGGCCGTAGACCGAACCAAGCCTGTGCGGGCGGCTCGGCGCACGGGGAAGATATTGCGTGACCAGAAGCCCCCCCCCCCTTGCGCAAAGATGCCGCAAAAGTACATGAGACATGATACATGGACGACATGAAAGAGAAAAGACGGGAAAGGCCGAAAAAAAAAGAAAAGGCGGATAGAAGCGGCAAGCTTCAGCTGAACCCGGTGACTGACATGACCACCCACACCCCCCTCAGGGCCTCACCACCGACGAAATGCACGCCTATCAAGGCAACCTCACGGACCCTTCCGATCCGGCCCCCGCGGCGTTCGCTTCCGACGACGGCCGCTTCCGCGACTTTGACGTTGCCGGTGTCGGTCTCGGTTTCCACCACTTTGAGGATCCGGAGTTCTCGGCCCGCCGGCTGGTGGAGAGGCTGAGGCCGGGCGGGGTTTTCATCATTCTCGATTTCCTGCCGCACGAGAAGATGGACCACGCGTTGCCTGCTGCGCATACGGTTATGCATCACGGGTTTTCGGAGGAGAGGATGAAGAGTATCTTTGAGCAGGCTGGTGCGGGCGGGGATTTCAGGATGGAGGAGCTTGGGAGTGGTGTTGTTTTTGGGGGGCATGGGCATGGACATGGACATAGCCATGGGGAGGAAAAGGGACATGATCATGGCCATGGCTCGGGACAGGGGATGAAGAGGCGCGTGTTCTTGGCGCGTGGAACAAAGGCGTAGATATCAGTGAGCTCAAGATATCATGAATTTTTCAGATTTGGAACTCAGGCTTGAACCTCTTTGGTTGAAGACGAGCGGAACACACTCGGAAAGACCATGCCTCCCGTTCTACCGAAACTCCCGTACCTACTATTCCTTATCAATGATATCAACAGCAAAAGCACCTCCAAGCAGAATAGCAGGTTCCTCGATGCTGTGGTGCTCGTAACTAACGTAGTTTCTCACACATCAGTCTTGTCTCGCTCTACATGGGGATACACTCTTTCTATCGAACAACAAGAAAAGCTCACCTCAAAGTACCCACGCCACCGGCCTCGAGCAGGAACGCCGGTCCGTCCTGCAGCGTCTTGCCGGCCCAGCGCATGGCAAAGGCGCGGAGGATGTGGCCGTGGGCGACGACCAGGACGTCTCCGTTGGGCGCGTCCTTGTTGCCGATGACGGGGCTGTGCCACCTGTCGCGGATGTCTTTGATCAGGCGGTCCAGACGTTCCGTCACGTCTTGGGGGCTCCTGTGTGGGGGTTAGCAAGATTTTCTCAATGTTTGAAATTTCCGTTGGCTATTTATGAGACTTCACGCAACATCGATCGATGTTTTGTTTGCGTCTCCTTGAAGCAGCACTTATCACCGGTTTCAATCGCATCGTCGACCAGATCACCGACGACGCTTTTCTGGAAGACAGCACGACCTGACAGGCACGGAAGGAGAGCGAAAGGCATCGGAGGTGGAAGAGAAAGACTTACTCGCCGCCTGGGCAGCCGTCGCGCCAAATGTCCCAGTTCTCAGAAAGGCCCTGCTCCTTGCGGATGCGGCGGATCTCGGGCGATGTGATGCCCTCGTAGTCGCCATAGTCCCATTCGCGAATGTCCTCGGTGACCTCGACGCAGGCGTTGCAGTGCGGGCCGTTGCCCTCGATCTCGCCGTGTTTCTTCCAGGGGAGATTGTCGTTGATGCCGAGGTTCAGCAGTTCAAAGGTGCGCTGGGCACGTTTGCGAGGGGAGACGTAACTGATTTGCCTTTAGCAGCAGCTCACGGCCAAGGGGTTTGAGATTGAGGCTAATGATGAGTGCTAGGTGGCATCACTTGATGTACCTGGTTGTGCTTGAGAGCAAGTCTGGACCCCTGAGGCGGAAGACCTCATTATCCTCCTCACGTGGCTTAACAATTGCACGCAACTCACATGTGAGAGATTCGTTTGGGTACAATAAGGCGGTCACTCCCAACCAGGGCGCGGCCGGTGGCGCGCACACGCTTCCCGCCGTTGGCTGTGAGCGGGATATCGGTGCTGCCGGTATGCCGGCCGTTCAGAGACCATTCCGTCTCGCCGTGGCGGATGACAAAGGCACGGGGAGTCGTCATGGCGGCGGGTGCAACAAATCCGTCTCGCGGAAGCCGATTTGACAGCGGATGTAACCTCGCAATGGGAGTTGGTGTGTGGGAAATGTTATGCGATCTCTACCGATGTCTAAGTGTTTTTCGGGGGTCTAATGGAGGGCGGCGCAGGGACGCCCCCGAGTCAGCTTTTGGTCCTGTCACACACAGCAGCAGCGAGATCTTGACGTGGGTATATGTGCTTGTGACGTTTAATGCATGAAGAGAACCCGGAGTCTGATGTGAAATGGTGGGTTGTAAATGAGAGCAACTTGAGACGGATGGGCTTGACGTGACGCTTCTGCTTTTGCCCAGTTTGGCTTTCCAGCCGTCCCGCTCTTCCCGTCTGCGCACTTCATCTCAATTCTGTGCATAGCCTTTTGAGATCTCGTGTAAACCGTAACGGCGCTTGCCATGACCCATGACACAGTTCACCAACGGTTTGTTTTCTGCAAGTGCCAACTTTGGCCGATGAACTCATCCACGGCTCAGGCCAAGACCCAACGACATCTGCCAACTCGAGCCAAGGCCAGGCGGGGGCGGCAGTGCTGAGTTTCTTTCTTCAAAATCTTTGCCGTATCGTGTGTCCAATGTTTCTTCTGATCTCCCCGACAATGACAAGCGAGAAGACAAGCCTTTTGTCCCCTCTTACTGGCCCCTGTATCGCATCTTCTCCTAGCCCCAGCATCGGCCATCGTAACGGTAGCACTTCGTCGCTTCTCGCGTGCACTTGCCGCAGGCTGCGTCCCATCTCCCCCCGTCGTCATCCGGCTTTGTGACATCTGTCTGGTTTTATGCGGTCCAGGATAGGTCAGGATGGGGGACGGGTGGGAAATGTGAGAAAGGCTTTTTGGGCTTGTAGCAGAGAGGGAGATCCTCAGTAGTAGTGCGCCATGAGAAAGGTTTCAGCAAGGGCTGTAACGAGCAGGGGGTCGCACCAGAACCCCACACGGGCAAGAACTACCTGGTCGTGATCACTTGCTCGAAAGTGAATGTTGCGGCGACTTTCCGTTGCTCGACGGGGAGTGAATAGGCGAGAAAAGAGGATAGGGGATCCGATAAGGGTCGTGGCGAATGTGAGGTCAGAAGACCCGTGGAAAGGAGGGTGGACGTTGCTCTGGTGTACGGAGTAGGGATGAATGGTGAGGGGAAGGAGAAGAGGATGGAGAAAGAGAGATGCTCTCACGAAGTTTGTTTCAACGCACCAGTAGAAGTGGGAATGAATAAGCCCTTTGAGGATGCCCTGGGCAGCGAAAAAAAGGCAGTTGGGGGTCCTAGGTGGTTCTTACTCGACGTCTCTTATCTCTTAATCCTTCTTGCTCGCTTCGGAAGTTCGTAATGGCGCAATCGACAAAAAGGTCAATGTCTCCCACACACTCTTTGCTCGTTTGACTGCCTTTTTGATTATTTGGCAACTCCTCTCTCTATCTCAAGGGTTGCACGAACTCGCCTCTTATGAGTCTTTTTTCCTTCCCTCTTGACCTGATTGAATTATCCGCTCAACATCAGTAATGACCCGAAGCGACGACGTCACGCCAACCCCGGCTCTGACAGGACGATTACTAAGAGCGCTGGGGCTCCCTTCGTCTCCTCTTCTTCCTCGGCGCCAACGTCTGCAGCGGGGCCTACACCGCCGCGGCGTTTCCACTTCCGGCTGGACTGCCACCGAGACTACCGACAACGACACCGACACCCTCGACGCGAACGCGCTGGAGCTCATCGCTTGGCCGTACTCTGCTGCGCCCGCCGCCCCCGCCAAAGACCCGTCAACGCCGAGATCATCGACGCCGACGACAAGCGATTGCTGTTCTCCTAGTTGCGATTGCGAGTACGACCCCTTTGGGACAACGACCCGGCGGCGGCATTCTCCATCAACGCCACTCGAGAGACCACAAGGCCACAGGCGAGCTAACTCTCTCGACTCAACGACCACCACTTCTTCAAACGATTCTTCCTCTTCATCCTTCTCATCGGTATCTTCGCGCTCCCGTTGGAATCCGTTCTCTTCCACAACCGACGAATTGGCCACCGTGAACCGACGATTCAACGGCGTAGACGATAAAAGGAGTAAAAAATCGAGAGAAGTCTGGAGGGAATATTGGTGAAGCGCCTTTGCAGACCTAGCAACAGGGAACCACAATTTCGTTGTAAAAGAGGAGGGGGAGAAAAAATTAAAGTAAAGACTGGGAAAATATGAGCGGCTTCACCAAATTTCGCGCTGGCCTTACAGCCGCCGGCTGCGCTGCCATCATTTTCACAGGCGCCACCTATGGCGCAGGCTTGAAGACACAAAAGGAATGGAAAGAGGTGAGGGAGCATTTCTGATAGAGGAAGTCGCATCGCGTGAAGCTAACAAATTCTTCCTCGTCAGGAACGACAAAGCTTCTGGGAGTCTCCGTACGATGAGCAAATTTCTCTCTTGCAGGGCCAGCGTGGCCGGTTAGTTACAGAGCGCCGGAAGTGGGAAAGAAAGCTCGAGTATCTGGATGAGAGGATAAAAGAGGGGGAGGCTAAGAAGCCAGAAGGATGACAACGGACGCTATGAAAAGTCTGATATGGTGATGTTCTGTCATGGCCAACAAGAGTTCGGCCTCCAGCAGTAGGCACATCCAAGTAGGATAAGGAATGCTGCTTCCAATGGATCCGCGAAGACCGAGGCAAAAGACCACGATCGGCGGCGGCGCAAAAGCGACCAGCCCACGCGTAGAGCCTTGATGGGCGCCATGGGTAATTTTGTATAATAAAGTCGATCAAAAGCCATTCGCAGGCTGTACCCAAAAGTAAAGAATAATTGTAGCGATCACCACTTTGCGTAATGAACGGCATCCATTACAATCATCAATCCGTCTATCTATGCCCTACAGTGATTTATCTCTTTGTCACCGGCTCGTTTTGCATGCCTCCCATAACCTCGTTATCGCTCGAAAACGCCAAGTCGACGCCCTTCAAGAGCTCTGAGCAGCTGGGTTTTCCTACTCGGTCTTGCCTTCATTATCAATCGTCGGAAGAGGAATGGCCCGGTAGAGACAGATGAGGGCAGAGTGCGACTCGCCACCGCCCGCCAAGGCATCGATCTTGTCAGGGGTCACCTCGGACACCTTGTCGTCATTGAACCACCACCAGTTGCCGTCCTCCTCGCCCTTCTTACCGGTCTTGGGGTCGACAGGGGCCGTCTTCTTGACATAGGCAGTGTAGTGACCGCTATCGGCACTTGCTCCCTGGTGAGTGACGACGCCACGCAGCTCGTAGATTCCGGACTGGTTGGCGCCTTCGTCCTTGGCCAGGTCCTGGTTCACCAGAGCATAGAGCTCCTTCTTGGCAACAGTGAGAGCCGCATCTTTCTCGGCTTCGACCTCAGCGTCAGTCTTGAAAGTCTCAGTCATCTCTGTATCGCCATCAGAAGTGCTGGCCACGGGCTTTCCAGCTCTCTCGGCCTTCTTATCGTTAGCCTTTTCCAAAGCTGTCTTGCCCTCGGGACCTCCAGACGCTCCAGCAACATCGCCTCGGTCGACAGGGTTGATCTTGCGTCTCTTGCGAGCACGCTCAATATCCTCTTCGTCTTTGCGAATCTCGCGAACCTTGTCGCGCACGGGAATAAGAGCTTTCTTGAGCTCATCGGTGCAGAACTCAACAACGTCAAGTTCGTGGGGGAAAGTGACCTTGCGCATGATCTTGGCCTTCTTCTGCACTTCTCGCTTCCAGAAGAATCGCACAAAATGGACCGTAAGATACTTGGGGAGCCGTGAAATTTGCGACTTCTTCGTGTAAGTCGTGTCTCTATCCAGGACGGAAGACTTCTTCTCCAACTTCTCAGTCAAAGCAGCCATAATACCGTCGCGAAGGTGGTTGATTGAGGCATCAATGTGGCAGTTGAGCTTGAGGAAAGATTCGCTTGACTTGACAGGCTCCTCTCCACCATCCCTGGCAGCCTGCTCATCAGCCTCGAGAGTTGACTGAAGCTCTCCAGCCATGTACCTGTCGATAAACGAAGAACCCTCGGACTCGGAGAGCTTCTGCTTCAACTGGGAAATGATCTGAGACCAGGCCTCCTCGGCATCCTGCTGAGCATATCCGGCTCCGGTCTTGGACTTCTCGGCGAATTGGGGGTAGACCATGCGGAGTGTACTCAGGAAAGTCAGCGGGGGAATGGCGCCCTGTGTTTCCGACATGTTCTTGTAGAGATCGGTAAGTTGAGTGGCGATATCAGTCGAAGTGAGGCCAAAGCTACTGCCGGCACCACCGCTACCCGACTTGTGCGTGGTCAGGGCCGTCTGGAGTTCGGGGATCGATCGGAGGGTCTGGAGGGTCGAGTTAAGGTAGCAGGTGTTGCCCAGATTGGTGAGGCCTGCGGGAGTGGCTCCTTCCTGCTGGGCTGCTTCGGCTTCGGTCATGTCCTCAACAAACTTGACTGCTTCCTTGGGTCGAGCGAGATCTGCGTTCTCGCCGGAAGGCTTGCCCATCATCATCAGTGTGGCGCCGGCCTTAAGGCCGAACTTGGCCATGTCGTCGTCATCCTTGACTTGCCTGCCCTTGACAAGAATCTTTTGTCGCTCGGGTTCAACGCCGGTCAGACTGTAGAGCTGATACTTGAAGGTTTCGCCATTAGACGAGGTATCGATCTCGACTTGGTACTTTGTGCCTTGGTGGCTAACGGTGACTATTTGACAAGTCAGACAACAGCAGGCAACGCATTGATTGAGTAATGCTGCTTACCGGGTATTGACGCCATCGTTGTGTTTGTGATTCAGGTCGGCCTTGCTGCGGAATTCTGGAGTAGCTGGTTTTTTCAGTGTGTTGAGATTAAAACCTCGTTGCGAAACGGGCTGTTGAAGGACAAGTTTGTTGAAGGCACCAGGTGGGTTGCGTCAGTACCTACCAAGCATGGAACCTTGAGGTGGGCGGGCAGTAAGGGAGGCAAGGTAGTACAAAGGACTACACGGCAAGATAGCGGGGAAGCGGTGTACCTGCAGGGTCCGTTTCAGCTACCGATTCGCTTATGGCAATATGCCCTTGTCCCTAGCACTTCCGCATGCATTCGACAGTCTTCCAGCATCTTCGGGGAAAGGAGGCTCGAGATAACCTGCAAAGCTTATGGTATTTGTGTCATGCACTTCAATGCTAGAAAATTGAATAGTTGCCCTCATCATCATAGTCTATCTGGGAGCATAAAATAATGTGCCTAGTTCCTGGGTCCGTTGTTATTCGGTTTTCGAAATGGTCAAGCGTACATACCGTAGTATGCATGTAAAGGGTACAAGCGGGGGATCGCCACTAAGGAAAGAGCTCCAGGATCACGTGAGGAAGCTTCCGGCTGAATCAGCGAAGTGCGGTGACAGCTACGCATGATGTGGAGCTAAGGTACGGCGGTGCTACCAGCCCCACTACGAAACGTCAGGCTTCCGGCTGAGCCAACCTCACGAGCCCCGCGGTCAAGATCCAACTCCAACCTCTCAGCATCACCAAAGGTTGGACGCGGCCACGTCTCGCCATCATGGTCAGTGAACTCTTGTGGTTGGATGAGCTGTGTTTTTGCTAACAATTGGAAACATAGTCTCAATCACTGCGACCCTATCTCCAAGCCGTCCGGAGCAGTCTGACGTCCGCCCTGACGCTCTCCAATTTCGCTTCCCAGACCGCCGAACGTCACAATGTCCCAGAGATCGAGGCTCAAACATCACCTGAAGTCCTCCTGACGCCCCTAACGATTGCCCGAAACGAAAACGAGCGAGTTCTGATCGAACCGAGTATCAATTCCGTGCGGATATCCATCAAGATCAAGCAGGCCGACGAGATCGAGCACATCCTCGTCCACAAGTTTACTCGTTTCCTGACGCAGAGAGCCGAATCGTTCTTCATCTTGAGAAGAAAGCCAATTAAGGTATGAGATACACATCACGGAAGTGTTTGGCGGAGCTTTCAGGGGCTACAATGCCACGTGGCTTACAACTGGCAACGCGAACGACGACACTGACTTACTATTGCACTAGGGATACGACATTTCATTCTTGATTACGAACTTCCACACCGAGGAGATGCTGAAGCACAAGCTGGTCGACTTTATTATCCAATTCATGGAGGAGGTTGACAAGGAGATTTCGGAAATGAAGCTCTTCGTATGTCCCCTCACTGTTGATCCCTCTGCCATGGCAGTTTCTGACAGCACACAGTTGAATGCGAGAGCTAGATTCGTTGCCGAATCTTTCTTGACTCCCGTAAGTGAAATTTGCTCTTGCAGCGTCAACCGGACACAACTAATGCCCCCCTTAGTTCGATTAAAATACCCTATAACAAGCGTCGCGAGCGCCAGGAGTTCAGCTTCAAATCTGCACGGCCAGAATCGTGTAGTTGGGACGAGAATCTCGCACCACGTTGAAGTCATGGACCAAAATCATGAGTTGGAGTTGGATGTTGGCTCGAGCGCTCCCGGAAAACCGGGATCCACTATGGTTCCAACCTTGATATTGGTCCGCAAATCCGGGGCCGAGTGGGAACGACGACATGGAGCCTCCATTTTGATAAACAATTACAGTTATGAACACAACTCTCTCTCCCAATCAAGTGTTGCATATCAGTGACGCGCTTTCTGATATAACTCTTTCGCTCTGCTTACCTTATGAGAGCGTTGAAGATTGTTGGAACGTCCATCTAAACGTTGCGAGTTGTGATGTGACGTCCTAGGATACAACGAAGTCGAAGCCACTCTGCGGCGAGAAACAGCTGATCATTGATCTTCAATGCTGAATAACTCTTTCCATCACGACGACCACAACGTTACCCTCTTCATCTTCCTCGCTCTCGTGTGATTGAGGTTATGCTGGTTGTTCAGTGTGGATGAATCAGTTTCCCTGGAGAACCTCTTGGCGCTTTATATCATTCTATCACAACAAGCGTTTTTGCGCGTTCAGGCAACCCACCAAGTCTTGCCATTGTTGTCGTCCTGACTTGTCATACAACCATCGGCCTAATACTCACCTCCACCCCACCATGCTACGATGGAATACACAACCACCTATTCATCCTACTGCCGCCTCGGAGTCCCTCTATGCCCTAAATCAAAAGCCTCTTCTTCCTTCACATCGTCTTCCCTTCTCCCATACTTCTCTCCACTTCAACTCAAAATTCTCTCCCCCTTTCCACACACCTCATACACTCAATCAACAATTCCTTTCCGCCCCATCACAACAAACACTCTAAGTCTCAAGTACAATATCGTACTCAAGACTCTACAAAGCCTCCAGGTCTGCTGGTTTTATTGACCTACGCGCATCGTCGATACAACTGAAAATACCCTCAGTTCTTAGCTCTGCCTTGTTTAGGCTACTTGCTTCTCACGATACTCGTTCGGTCTCTGGTAAGCCTTCTCTTTCTTTCTTTTCTGTCCCTCGGCCTTCTGCTTGCCGCGACTCTCATTTTCGGAAACAGCGACCTGGCAGCACTGAGCTTTTTACCTTATTTTGGTTGTTCAGCGTCCCACCTCACCCTCATCCCCCCTCCTTCAGTCCCTTCAGGCTTTGCTCGAGAGTGAGATCTTGATTTCTTTTCCTTCACCGCCCAAGCCTTATTCCTTTCATCTTTCCACGCCTTTCTTTCTGACAACCTCCCATCGACAGATTTCCGTCAGTCACTGTATAGTGATTTTCAGCTGCTTTCTTGGGCCGGTCTGCCTCCCAGCAATAAGAGTGAGTTGTTTCCTTCTCTGCATATCCAGCGCATTCCACCATCCGTCAGATCTTCATCGCACTTCTTTCTTGACGATGAGGTTTCTTCTGGTCTTTTTCGTCTGTTCCTGAGCTGTAGATTGAGCTCAGAGAAGCGACGAAGGCTTTCCTAGGCAAAAACGCTTGCACTCTTTCGGGATCCTTGAGAAGTCACTCTCATCATCGATGAGAGACTCACTCGCTTTGCTTCTGCCAATTTCTCCCAGCTTGCCAAATTTGCGAGACTTGGGTCTGCGTTCACCACCTCACTCTCTTCACCTCGTGTGCCCTTGCCTTTCCTGGCGCTCTCTGCTCTCACCTCTACAAGTCACTTGTTCTTGCCTTGTCTCTCATCCCCAGGTCCTACTCGCCTCTTTTCATACTTTCACCTGGCGTCGGTTCTCAACGCTACTCACATTGGCTGCGCAATCACTGATCGCATACTTCTAGAGCACTTACTGTTAACACACACATTCACCACATATACTGCCATCAGTACCCCTCACTAGCATCATTCTTGTTCTTCCTGTTCTCAACAAGGATTACGCCTAAGTGTTGCTCATCATGGTCTACTCTCAGGTACCTAGTATGAAGGGCAAGGAGAGACAGCAGCAGCGTCGAGTGCGTAACAGCGTCCTCCAGTTTGCGTTCAGGCCTCGCGCCGTGCCGGAGACTGTTGTTGAGACAGAGACTGCCATGGAGAATGGCGACCACGACAGTGAGCCTGGTGGTGCCCGCCTCGATACTGATCCTTTCGGTCGCAACCAGCAGGGCCAGAATCATATCTTAGCCAGCTCCAGCCTCAACCCTTCTTCCTCGCCTTGGGTTCCCAACTCCTCTCAGGCCCAACAGACCACTAGCAAGGTATATATACTAAACATCTCGAAACTCTTCTATCAGCCTTGTTTCGATCTAACACTCACATCCAGATTGATCAGCCCGAGATCGCTGAGCTTGACGGTACTCCTCAGTATATGAGCGCCAACGGCAAGATCCAGGGCCGTTCATCGATTCCCGCTCAGAACTTTGGATCCAGCTCGAATGGTGCAGTTTCATACTTGAGTGGAACAGTCGGAAACAACTATCGCGTTGCTCTCCCGAAGATGGCTATCCAGGCGAACCACGGCCAGCTCACCGGCAGCTCCTCCATGGGCAATTTGGGTATCCAGATCCCTGTCCGCCAGGACATTGGTGGATTGCTCTATGACCATGGCGACAAGGAAGTCATCGGTCTGACTGGTGATGATATTAGTTCCGGCAGCGATACTCCCAAGGCAAAGGGTGTTGGTAACAGTGGTCTCATGACGGAGCCGCGCAACTTCGCTCCACGTACCATGAACCACCTTGGAGCGCCTCCCAAGTTCAACTTGATCAAGATCAACAACGGCGCCGATACCCCTGCTTTGGTCACTCAAGACCCTTTCGTGTCTTCCGCTTCGCAAGTTGGCGCTATTCAGCCGTCTGTGCCTGTGTTTGGCTCGCAGATTGACACTACCCACTTGCTTGCGACTGGTCAGATCCCTTTCCCTGCCGCGACAGGCGACACTCTGCACTTCGACAATCTCCCTCGCGATGACGATGAACCGTCCATCCAGAACGATATCACCAGCCAGATTCCTCAGCTCAACTCAACCAACGGAGGACATGCTGCCAACGTTCAGAACGTGCCTGCCCGGCCGGTGGGATTGTCCCTGCCGCAGCCTCCTCAGGCCCTTCCTCTTGCCGGGAACAGTGCGGCAATCGTTCCTTATCAGGCTTCTCATCAGGCTTCTCATCAGGATACTTTCCAGGGTGGCTACCAGCTCCAGGAAACAGTCGCGACTTATGGTGACGCTGTTTCTGACTACATCCGCGCTCAGCGATCGACGCAGCTGAACCGCCTCACCGGCGGTCCCACGGGTCGACCTACCTCGAATGAGGCTATGCATCAAGTGAACTTCCCGTTCGTTGAGCCTCCCCCCCGTGCTTCCCACTTCATGGTTCGCGGCGTCATCAAGATTGGCAACGTTTGTTCACCTAATATCCTACTCATCGTTATCGTTGGCACTGACACATAACCAGATTCCTTTCGTCACTAACCGCTCCGAGATCATTGCGATCCTGGGTCGCAACTCCCGTATGCTCAATGACACTGATGAGCCTGTTCATATCATCATGGAGCGTGTCACTGGCAAGACCACTGACGCTTACGTCGAGTTTCACACCCTGGAGGATGCTTCCAAGGCCGTTGAGAAGCATCATCAGAACCTTGACCGTGGTCGTGTCACTCGCATTGGCCAGCGCCCTGTCGAGATCGAGCTTTCCAGCCAAGCTGCTCTCATGAAGGACCTGTTCCCCAACGCCAGGGGTGTGTTCTGGGCCGGTCTTCACCCCCATGTCCTCCCTGACAACGACCAGGAGCCTTGGGACAACTTCAAGGGCTTCGTGTCCAACGAAGAGATGACCATGCTGGTCAAGCATGTCGAGGTTCCCCACCGTGTAAGTCGCTTCATCTTGACGTACTCATGAGCCTGTGGCTAACTATTCTAAAGTCACCCTTTTCGAAGGAGTGCCCGCAGCGTCCGTTCGAGTGCCTCATCAGCACCCTGACCAAGTTCCCTTGGCAGATGAAGGGCCACGTCACTGTTCAGCAGCGTCATGCCATGTACAAGGCCACCTGCGATCTACTCCGCATCCTCGTGGGCAACATTCGCGACAAGCGCGACGAGGTCAACCTTACTCATCGTCTGTGCAAGCGAGTCGTCGCTGCGGCAATGCGCTGCGAGGGCTTCTCGATTGCCCAGAAGGACGATATTGCCTTCATTGTCAACATGAGTGAGATGGAGCAGCGTTCCTTTGGCCAGCCGCGCTTTGCCGAGAGCTGGCGCCACCTCTATGTCCTGGTTCCCAAGAATGGCGTCCCCTTGGATGTCATCGAGGTAAGTTATATCCCTATTCCGCTTATCTTCACATTGGAATGATGGTATGGGAATGAGAGAGTCTGGAGCTAATCAATCATCTCTCGCAGTGGTACATTGCCCTCATCCGCGAGGAGACTATTCGCTACCTGGAGATGCAGTCTTTCCAGGAAAAGTGCAAGACGTGTACCATCGGCGAGGCCACTGACGGATACTTTGGCTTCTTCTGGCGCGAGTTGAACCTTCGTGTTGGACCTGAATTCGACCACATTTCTCTTGCAACTCTTGCCATGCACGAATACCAGACACTCGAGACGATCATCCGCCGCGCCCTGACTCCTTCTATCGGTCACTAATGTCGAAATACAACAGACCTGGGAAACAAGGAAAGGCAAAAATGGGGTGCTGAGATGGCTTCAACTGATGAAAGTTGGCACATGGCTTCGGAACTTCTCCTTTTGGCTCTGCTTATCTGCACTTTCACGTTTACGGCACTTGGCTTGAAGAAGTGAGCCATTTCGCCCCCATGGTTTTTGCATCATGCCTTTTGTTTCTTCGGCTTTCTATCCTTGGGAGTTTGGACGAGTCAAGGACAGTATGGAGGGCTCGGAAAATCAGGATGGTGTCCGTTGGTTTGTCGCACGCTGACATCTGGAAACTATGGATGTTTCTGGGTTTCTTTCACAGATGGGGGATGGGCTTCTGAAATTACCTTAGTGAGATAGGGGTTCGAGTGGTTGAAATTCTCTATACCCGATCAATAAGACCTCTAGAGCAGTTCTCTATAACTTATTGGTACACAGCCGTTGTCACTCCTTTTGTTGTTTTCTTTGTTCTTGACTGGTTGAAACATTCCCGTCAAAACCGTCGTTGGGGCAAAACGTCGGATAGGCTGGCGTAAAATTGGCGTGGCGCGCAGACGGCGTGATGGCGTTAAAGAGCTGACTGGGTGATGGAAACTTAAACGTCCCGTTCGTGCAGTTGAGGTTGAAGTTGGCGAGTGGGGTGCCTTAGTCAGCCTATCCCAAACATGGGGACTCTCGGGCTGATGGGCCAGTCACAGTACCGCGAAGGGGGAGTGGAGAAAGAGTGCACTAAAAGCTGCAGGTACCGCCTAGACCTGGAGCGGCATCGCCCAGCATCGTGCGGCAGCTGGTCCATCAGTCCTGCACGCGGCAGGCGCAACCTGCCCTGCCCCAGGGAAGTTCGATAGGGTGACCGCTCAGTGCGCATTTTGGCAGGTTTGTTGGCGGGAAAGCACCTACCTCACCTGAGGCACGGACCAACGGAGCGGAGCCCTTTCTATTTTCTCCATCGTGCCTTCCTTTCGCAAGGTTCGTTATTTGGACGGTACCGCAGGGTCGTTTGGGAGATCACCGAGGAGATATTCGTAGTATTATTTTGGGGCCTGACGCTTGCACTAACTTGGAAAACCCGACTCAATGGTCTGCGGCAAGAACAAGAAGAACAAAAGACCAAAAAAAGCCCCTGAAACATTTTGACGGCGCGGGCGGACAGCTGGCTTAGCGGCATTCGGCGGCGGCTGATTATGGCGGGGCACATTGGTACCGGAGGTTGGAAGATCGGAGGTAATTGGGAGCCCTGGGGGGTAAAGGGTTTAATGAGATATCCGTGTTGATGGAGAGGCTTCGCATCGATCGTGCTGCCTTGAACTCGACCAGCCGTCTTGTGGCCCAGGTAATGCTCTTTCTGCTCAATCCATATCACAGCATATCGAAGCACCACAGACTTTGAGGTTACATCGGTCCATCGATCATTGATGAGGTTGAGTGACTCGAGTAGTGTAAACTTGCGGCGTGGTGTACAGTAGGGATGGCTTGTCAAGGCAGTGGTCCTTGCTCAATTTTGCAAGTTTCCAACGAGGAAAATCGGTATCAAACGTAAAAACCAACAACAACAAGTGCCTTCCTTAGTTCACGAGTGACGAAGCTCCGTTGGACGGGACAAGACTTGGAAAAAGGAAGAAACAACTAGGAACAAGGAAGTTCTGGACAAGGAGTTTACATGTCAGGACTGTGACCCCATCCAAGCTCCGTCGAAACAGAGGGCGCAAATCACCTGTGAAAAAGGGGGTCCATCTCCACTCCACTCTCCCGTCTGCACAGGCCAGGACTGAAGCCCAGCCCAGCTGAGATTGTTTCTGGAGATGCGAGTCTAGAGTACGAATACCTACCTTACTACGTAGTGAGTGGCAGTGGCGGCGGCATCATCTTCATCAAGAAAACATCACTGGCCGGATGGGTTGATACCTCGAGTTTCCCCGGAAGCAACGCACGGAGCACTCAAGACGGGTGAATGGCAACGGCCTGGCGTGAAGCATGACAGGTGCCTCACTCTTAGGTAGAATAAGGTAGGTACCTGGGCTGAACTTGTAAATAACCCAAGGGAAGGTACTACCTACCTTACCTTAGATGATGATGGGAGTAAGGATGAGAGTGACCCTTGGTTCTTGGAACATGAGGTGGACTGGGTGACTGGCCAAGGTACCTTCCCGAGGCAAGGAAGGTTCATTTTGGGTTCCATTGCTCTTTCCCGTTGCCGTTGCTGCCACAACTTGTCGTTGCCGCTTCGTGTGGTGTGTGTGGTCTGTTTGCTGCTGCCACTTTCCGTCTCCCATCAGATTCAATTACTTTTAGTACCCGAGCGCACCTCGTACCTTCCTTCCATTTGCAATTCCTGCGTACCTTCCCTTTCATATTCCCAAACTCTCTCTCATCGTACCCGCCTATTATACCTACCGCCTGGCCTGCCTGCCTACCTGCATGATCACCCAACAATACATTCACTTTCAAAGGGAAAAAATAATACCTAGTCACCCCAACAGACCGGGACAGATACCACACACGCGCACACCCGCACGCTACCTTACCTTACACACACTCTCGCACACACCTGAGGCAACTTGACGCGACTTTGCAGCAAGAGGGGCTGGGGCAGAAAAACCGGCCTGAACTTTTTTTCTTATCATCTTATTTTTCCGAGCGAAAAGACGCCAGCCAGGAGCTGTCACTCTCGGAAATTTCACCCTTCACTTCCCACAGTCATTCCTTGACACCCTCTCACTTTCACTTTCACTCTCAGACTCATCTCACTCACGGAATTTTCTGATCCCCATCATGTCTGCTCAGACCACCGATACGCCCGTCGCGGCGCCTGCCCCTGCTGTTGCTGCTGAGGCGCAGCCGGCCGTCGCTGCACCTGCCGTAGAGCCGACTTCGGTCGACGCTCCCGCGCCCGCCGCCGTTGCTGATGCCACCCCTGAGGTCAAGCAGGAGCAGAAGACTGAGCAGCCCGCTGCAGCTGCTGCTGAGAAGACGGAGGACAAGGCTGATGAGAAGGCCGGCGCTCCTGCTGCCGAGAAGCCCGTTGAGAAGGCCCAGACTCCCCTGTCTTCGCTCTTTGAGAAGCTTCCCACCATCTTGGCTGAGGCCAAGCACAACGAGATGTGGGGTGTGCAGCTCTCCGACGACACTCACATTCCCACCACCGTCGTCCTGCAGAAGTTCCTTCGCGCCAACGACGATGATGTCTCCAAGGCTGCTGACCAGCTCCAGAAGGCCTTGATTTGGCGTCGTGACACCAACCCCGGCAAGCTTCTTGATGAAGTCTCCTTCGATGCAAACAAGTTTGGCGATCTCGGCTATGTCACCACCCACAAGGACGCCCAGGGCAAGGAGATGATCATCACCTGGAACATCTACGGGGCCGTCAAGGACAAGAAGGCCACCTTTGGCAACGTCGATGAGTGAGTGATAGCCCGAGAAAATGAGATTCACTGTATCGCATGAAGTAACATTCGACTTACACAACTGAATAGGTTCATCAAGTGGCGCGCTGCCCTTATGGAGCTCAGCGTCCGCAAGCTTAATCTCGACAAGGTCCAGACCGCCATCCCCGATGGCGGCGAGGACCCCTACCAGATGATCCAGGTTCACGACTACCTCAACGTCAGCTTCCTTCGCATGGACCCTGCCGTCAAGGCCGCCTCCTCTGAGACGATTAGAATCTTCGCCATGGCCTACCCTGAGCTTCTCGTCCACAAGTACTTCGTCAACATCCCCGCGCTCATGGGCTGGGTCTTCAAGGCGATGAAGGTCTTCCTCGCTCCCAAGACCATCGCCAAGTTCCACCCTCTCGGCTATGGTTCCGAATTGGGCGGAGAGCTCCCGGCCTACAAGGACTCGCTCCCCAAGGACTACGGTGGAAACGCTGAGAGCATCAAGACCACCGGCCAGACCGTCAAGTTCGCAGAGGCTGGGGCCCCTGTCGAGAAGCCCGCGGCTGATGCTACTGCTGCTCCCGTCGTTGCCGCGCCTGTTGCAACTGAGACCCAGCCTACCGCCGAGGCCCCCGCGGCTGTCACCGCTGAGACCCCCGCTCCCGCAGTCGCTGTCAGCGAGCCTGCCGTCGCTTCTGAGCCCGTCAAGGATGCTCCTGCGGCCGCTGAGGCTGAGAAGACCGAGGTTCCCACCGTCGCCGACTTGAGCATCAATGACAAGACTGAGGCTAAGGAGGAGGCCAAGACTGTTGCTGCCTAAAGGATAACTTGATGGCTTGCATGGTTTGATTCTCTATTCGTGGCTTTTTTTTTCCTTTTGTTACATGCCTTGAATCTGCGGGCTGGACCTCGGTTGGTTTTCGCGAGAACATGAGAATGATGTTGTCGCAAGAGATCCATTGGGTTTCTAGGCATTCATGATTTGTTCGCTCCGTCCCCAGTAGAGGCATGGCAGAATCCTTGGTTTGCCCACTGCGTTTTCTCCTTGCGTTCATGCCATAATACCCTTCCAGTGTGTGTTTGTGGCGTTGTCAATTCGAATTCAATTTTTTCGATCGAAGACAGGAAGGAAAGAAGGATCAGAACAGAGAGACTAGCAGGAAAGGATGGGAATGTCTCCTCTTTAATACCTAGGTTAGGAAGAAGAATAAAATCAAATTCGACAGATCAAACCTGCGGGAAACTTGAGGGTGTTAGAGGTGTGCAAAGACCGACTGACTCGAAGAAAGGAGAGCTCCATCTAGAGTGAAATCGCACAGCTTTCCCGTGCCCCCTTCTGCTTCTTCGTCTTGCATGTTTGGCAGCCTGCCGGCCGAGTGCATGGATACCTATCCTCGAAGAGTGTGGTGATTGTGCCGCCGGGTGGTTTGCGCACCTACCTGCCTTGTTCGACCCGCATCCCGGGGGGGTTAAGCAGCGGCATTTCAAGCAAGGTAGCAAGTAGCACACTCACGTATTCCGCGATGCTTAACTGCAGAACACTACGGTTATATGGTTTTCAGCCCACGTTGGGAAGCCCTTCCGACGAGTCTTTCCAGATGAATATTCGACCGGTTCTACTTCACCTCGAAAGGTGCGCAGTACCAAATGATGGGGATCTGAACGCAGTCATGAGTCCTCGAAGTGCCAAACAGTATTGTAGTCTATCTCACGAATTTTGCGAGGTTCTAACCGCACTTATTTAGCGGTGCTCATGTCCTGTCAAATTGATCTCATTCGTCGATGAGTGTGGTTATCGTCGCGGGCATTGTCGTTTGAATTGTATGTTTCCAATAGGATGCTATTGAGTACAGCACCACTAGCAGACCTACTCTCAATCCAGCGCGAACCAAGCCAAGCAATTTATAAACTGCTTACTGCACCATATGTTTCTTCATCTTTCTGATCTATGCGTGATGTCGGTTTGCATTTCATGCCCCGTGAGGGCATTGGCGCCTTGGTCACCAACGGACGTTCCGAGCCTCGATGTTAGAATCAACAGTAGAGCTGCCCTTTCTGAGAGCAACTCTCAAGAAATAGTGACTGAGAAGCATACAATGACTCGAAAATAACTCTTCAAGGTTGTCTATACTGTCATGATAGTGTCGTTTTGGTTGTAGATCCGAAACAGATTAGCCCCGAGTGGTCCCCAAGTGTGACGTGATTCGGGAATCCCACCATGCCTATCTCACCATTTGAGCCTGCCACTCAGAGTCCATGATGATGAACCTGACCGTATATAAGGCAGACTGATAGCTTCATCTTTGAAAGTTATCATAAGTGGTAATCATTAGTACCATAAGCAAGTCATTGTTGTTTGTTAGTCAGATAACATCTTATGGTCAGAGCTGGAGTCCATGTTAGGAGTGTTTGCTTGCGGACCCCAATCAGTCGAATCCACATGGGTGTCCCAATATGGCGAGTGGTCGAGACGAGGAGGAGGATGCAACTATGGTGTGGTGTTGCCCATCATGCCTGTATCGGGGCGAGGCTCAGAGCAGCAGTACGGCGGTGGCGCCGGCGATTGAGGCAAAACGCAGGAGGTGGTCCGAGAAGATACAAGCAACACAACCAGATGACACTTGAACCTTGCGTTTTCAACGACACGAGGATCATGAGCAAGCTCAATTTTGCAAAACCGTAAATCGATGGATTGGTTGCTGGAGGTTGTAAGATTGTGATGGAGCCGACTTTGGTTGTTTCGGCTTATCCGGCCGTGTAGTTGACTAGACCGTAAGTCAGCAGGATGAAGGATCCGATGTTCAGGGAGTATGTACAAGTGGAGGAGAGGCAAAGACGAGAGTGAGAATAGGACTGGATGAATAGAGAAGAGAGGAGACACACACACACAGAGAGTCCCGTGTACGCACACGCAACACAACACGGACCGAACAGGGTTCTGTTTACCTTTAGAGGTTCCCCAGCCCAAAACGAACGAGGCCCGAAGAGAGGCCAGGTCACGTCCATCCATCCGCATCCAGAGACGACGGAATCTCCATGTTCTTACTCTCTCACTGTTATTTGCCCCTCTCCGTCTGAATCACATCCACTCCCCATATTCTCGATAGATTGTGTACATGTCTCATGTACACACTCTATGATATTGAAAGTCACCAAATCTACGCAAGACCAGCGCCAGTCAAGACCGACCAAAGTCAGACAAGAGACGCACAAACTAAAGCAGAAGTGAAGAAGCGCGGCGGCGTATGCTGGCCCAACACACCAAGGCAAGCCTTCCCGCGCTGGTTCTTTCACAAGGGGTACAAAGGTCAGCAAGGCCCCGTTCCTCACCTCAGCGTCTCTCGTTTATCCAGAAGCACCTCTCTCGCCTCTTGCTCCCGTCTTCCCCGTCTCTATCTCTTTTTTGCCCTCTCATTTTCCAGCATTTGCGTGCGTTGGCTCTCTCGACTACGTCTCATACAAATCCAAGCCCGAACTACTGGGTTCGATTTCTCTTACACCTTCCCTGGGTTGACTTTTTGCAATTCAGTCAATCCTATCGCTCTCTGTCTCCGCAAACGGTGAAGAGGAGAATCGACAGAGCCGAAACCTAACGGACATATCCGTTAAGTACTCAGAGTTAGGTGGCCAAGGCAGGCCGCAAAGTCAAGCAGAATAGCCAGCGGCAGCCAGACCGATAGAGCAAGCAAATCCATCAATCAACAACCGCCGGTCAAACCACCTTGATCCATCCATTAAATCAATCAAATCAGTCGCGTCCCCACTCCCCACGCTCTGCCCGTGTCCTCAACACGACACTGGATAACCTGACGGGACGGAAGCTCCCTCAAAGCCATCCTTCTTTGCCAACCCATCACATCCCACCATCCTCACCAATTCCTCCTTTCACCTACTTCCTTACCGCAAAGTACCCTAACTTACCTTAGACTCCGTGTCTTTGTCTCATCCCTCCATCTCACCCTACCTTACCTTGCCACACCACACACACACACAAACACTACACTCCACCTCACTTCCTGCTCTCCGGCTTATCACGACTCACCCTCCAGCGCTACAGCTTCTCACGCGCTTTTACCAGGAATTGAACCGCGCTTATTCAAAGCAATATCGAAAATCCATCTCAGAATTTCCAACAAACCCCAATCGTCCAATTGTCCAATACAGACTTCGGAACTCGGGAACAACTTTTTGACTTTACCAATTTTTATTCGGGTTCCCTTATTCCCTCATCTTTCCCCCTTTTTACACTCCCTCCGCTTGTCAAGGTACTCGACTGAAGTGCGCTTTGGTTTGCTACGGCACAGAGTACTTCGTCTGCCAAATACCCTCGCAAACTACCTTCACCTTATTGCCACTCAATGCCCGGCCGGTAAGGTGAGAGCTAAGAGGCAGCGAACGAGCCAATTCTGCGTGCCTGGGGAGACGGTTTCCGCACACACCCCGGTCTAATCCCTCTCCTTGGCCTTTTTCGTGTCTGGAACTTCTCTGGACCTCCCACCCCCAACTTTCTTCCCACCTCGCAACACACGCACACTCTATTTTGGAACGCGTCGCATCTCCCCTCTACCGACCTCCAAACACGACATAAACGACGCAAAAGTTCAAAATCGCGTCGAGACTGGGTATTTTCGCCCAATATGTCTCTCCTGCACAGCGATAGCGGCTTGCTTTCCGCTCTCGCTACTGACTCCTCCTCCAACATCGCGTCTTCCAGCTCCACGCCTCCCACCAGTATATCCGATGTTGCCAGCCAGGCCTCAGAGGGCCCCAAATTAGACGACATCCCCATCATTCTCGAGACCGAAACCATTATCGAGACCGAAATCGAGGCTCAAATCGAAATCCCTGCGGATGCCATTCCGACTCCCGACCCTGCACCCGAAACGCCCTCGGAGCCCCAACCCGCAGCGCGCCCACGTCGGTCTTGCTCCGGCAAAGGTGTATACAACCTTTCAAAACTCAGTGGCACGGCGAACCGCGGTCACCGCCGCTCCAAGGGTGATATTGTCGCTGCTGACCGGCGCCGGACCATTTCTGGCGAGACGCTTGTCAATGGCGGAGCCAATACGGACGAAGTGGCGCGTGTCGCTAGCAACCTTGTCCGCGACGGCATTGACGCGTTGGACCTCCAATGGTCTGTTGGGGCTCTCAAGACACCGCGTGCGAAGAAGATTATTACGGAAAAAGCAGCAACGTCGCGAATTACTCGTCACACGGCGCGTCTTATCGGAACCCCTGTCGAGACTCTTGCGACTAAAGTCTCCAATCTCGGCAAGCGGAGTCGCAAAACCTTCGAGAAGAACATGTCCAAGATTCCCCGCGAATTGCGCCGCCTGCAAGACACCAAGGAGTTCACCGGCATTGACGAGAAGCCTGTCATCAGAACGGTCTGGTCTAATGGAAAGCTCGTGATCTTGGACGAAAATGGCAACATCCCCGCGCCACCGGCCAAGAAGGCCAAATCTGAGCCGCTCGAGGCCAAGAAAGAGGAGGTAGAGGAGAAGGCCGAGAAGGCTGCCGACGCCCCCTCCAAGAAGACGAAGCGTCACAAGAAATATCTCGATCGTGGACTGTATGCCGGCCAATCGGCTCCGTCTGATTTGACCAAGGGGCTGTCGATACCTGAGCAGAGAAAGCTTGCGCAAACACCGGAGCTCAAGGACTACGGTCGCCCCAACAAGGCCCTTCCATTGCCAATGTTTAATGGACTGCGTCTGTTGCTCAGCGGTCGCGATTTCAAGCTCCCCTTTGATGTTTGCAATCCTTTGCCGCCTGGCCAGCCGAAGCCCGACGACTTCCGCAAGATGACAAAGAGTTAGATTCCCATCGCCGCTAGCTGACTCCCCTCACTGACCTTGATACAGATCGTTTCGTTGGCGATTCTCTGAGCCTGTGGAAGAAGACGCCGCACTTCATCGACCAGTCCAAGTGCGTCTGCAAACCCGAGGACGGATGCAGTGAAGACTGCCAGAACCGAATCATGCTGTACGAGTGCGACGACAAGAACTGCAACGTGGGCCGGGAAAACTGTACAAACCGCGCCTTTGCCGATCTTCAAGAGAGAAAGGCAGGTGGTGGCAAGTATCGCGTTGGTGTCGAGGTCATCAAGACGTCAGACCGTGGCTACGGCATTCGCGCGAACAGATGCTTCGAGCCGAACCAGATTGTCATGGAGTACACCGGCGAGATCATTACTGATGAGGAATGCAACAACCGCATGGAAACCAAGTACAAGGATAACAAGGTGGGTAAAGACCTAGTCAACTTTGACGCCCAGCAGAGCTAACCGCATCACCAGTGCTACTATCTCATGAGCTTCGATCAGAACATGATTATCGACGCCACGACCGGTAGCATCGCTCGCTTCGTCAACCACTCATGTGCTCCCAACTGCCGCATGATCAAGTGGATTGTCTCTGGCCAGCCCAGAATGGCGTTGTTCGCGGGGGATAAGCCCATTATGACGGGCGAGGAACTCACCTACGACTACAACTTCAGTCCGTTCAGCGACGAGAATGTTCAAAAGTGTCTCTGCGGCGCGCCGAACTGTCGAGGGATTTTAGGGCCTAAGCCTCAGGAAGTCAAACAGCCCAAGCCTCCCAAGTCGACTATCAAGGCTGTCGTCAAGAGCGCTGTCAAGGCGAGCAAGAGAAAGATCGAAACGATGATTGGCGACGAAGAAGACGGCGGCTCCGCAAAGAAGCGCAAGATCAAGGCCGCCAAGGGAGTGAGACGATCACTATCCTCGACCGGCCTGCTCACCAAGGCTGCGTCCAAGGGCGCGGCTACGGTTAAGAGACGTGTGTCGGCCATGGCAATTCTCGGCGGCACCAGCAAGACGAGCACCCCGGTGAAGTCGGCCAAGGGCACAAAGGCGACTCCGCCAAAGACAACAGCGAAGAAGGCAACCCCGAAGAAGTCGACTCCGAAGAAGTACACGGCTCCCAACCCCGCGCGCAAAGCTACCGCAGTCCGTAAGTCGGGCTCCGGAAAGATGCTCAAGACGTACGGAAAGGTCTCGCCCAAGAAGCTGAGCAGTCGTGCGCCGAGCATGACGATTGTGGCCGCGGGAGCAGAGAACGAGGAGGAACGTACCCCGGAGAAGAGCAAGGGCCAAAAGCTTCACAGAAGTCTTAGCAAGGCATCTCGCAACGCACTGGAAGAGCTCTCACGCGGTTCCACGATCCGTCTCGTAAGCCCTGAGCTTGTGAGCCCGGGGGCCACGATCACAGCCCGGCAAGATTAGGCGAACCCGTGGCGAAGTCTGAGCCACACTGCATGAGGCATTCACGATGCCTCATTCATCATATTGAATCTTGACGTCGACAAACGAGGGCGGCACGGATGAGTTTGGCGTTGGCAAGGTGTTTTCGGTCATTCAACAGGCGAAACGGAGGCAAGGCATTGTACATTACGGGAATCGAGGGAAGGACGACATGGTACAGGGGAGAGACGAATGAAGAAGTCACAAAAGGGGGGGGAGGCAATGAGAGACAAGGACATCGAAGCTTATGGGACGGACATCGGTCTCTGCCTAAGAGTTGGGCATTCTCGCTTCTCCCCTGCGATATCTGGCTGCATACGTTTTATCGGAACTGGGGGACTTTATTGCCAGTTGCAGAGAGGGTCTAATCATCTTTTTTTACTTTTTTCCTCCTCAGACGGTGGTCAGCAGCAGCAGTTTTAGGCATACTTTATTTTTCACTGGCATGTTACAACCTTCTTCCGTCCATTGCTTCTCGAGTACGCGAAGAGACGCTAAATTTGATGATGACGCGAGGTGTGACTTTCAACGACAACCAATGGATTTATTCTCCAGCATTTCGTGACTAGCGTGAGGTTGCATTCGCTGACCGAGCCTAGTCTGTCAGGCTGCACGCGCTGGTTGAGGTCAGAGGGGTGGTGAGAGAGCGAGTATTTTCATCCGGGTACGAAGGTGAGGGAGGGAATCGAAGAGGTGAGGCGGTGATTGGGTGATGTTTATGACCAATAGACACACCGAGGTGGACTCGTCGGTCAGGAGAGAAAGGTACGTACCGAGTAGCTTTGGAATGGAACGCTGCATGGACCTTTTATTTACTCCCGGGCGGCGGGACCCATTTCTCCCCTTGGCCTCCCGCCTACGACCTCTGGGCTCTGAGACTGTGACAAAGTCGTGGGCGGGCCTGTGGCTGAATAGTTCCAGAAGCCTGCCTAATTAGATAGGGATTGGGAAACTGCAACCTCGGGCGCTGTGGCGAAGCGACAAACAGCAAACGGCGCTGGGGAACAGCCGTTGGGATGAGGTTGGCCGCTGGCGTTCGCGGTACTCCGGTTTCGCGACGAGTTGGATGAGGTGACTGATTCTGTACTTTTCTTTTTGCTTTTTAGACGTCGCCAGTCACTTCGCTCTCGACTACCAAGGCGTCTTGGTCTAGGGTGGAGTCTTGTTTCTTGTCCCCGTCCTTTCTGCCTCGTCGGGCGGTATCGGGCGGCCCGCTACGGTTTCCTACACATGGCTGTTGTTTTCTCTGTGTTTCTTTGTTCTCTAAACTTGGCTTGCAAAAGGGTTGCACTCTTGGCAGACGGACGTGCTCATCGCAGGCAGGCGGCAGGACGAGGTGTGGCGGCAACACGCCGGGTCTTACTCCGACGACAGCTGAAGCGAAACACTTATGGTGTGGCTTGTTGTGGCTAACCCACCTACCTACCTTACCTTACCTATTGGTAGGTAGGTATGACGGGCAAGGGGGAGTAGAGCCCCATACCGTCTGCCCGCCCGTCTGTAAAGTGGGGCCAGAGGGACACCTGATTGACGGTGAAGGGAGGTCACGCTTTTGGCTCGCCGAACACTGACTTTACCCGGCCGGTGTGTTGCTTCCGTTTCTTTTGTCAATGTCATTCCTCTCCCGCCAATAAAACCCAGGGCAATCAGCTTCTACCGGTATCGCTCTTGCTTTGCGGTCATCGATTCGCCGTTTAGGAATGGGGAAAGAAGAGCCTCAATTAGGTATCTGGTCATACGCGCCACTTTGACCCAACCAAACAACGGCTGGATTGCTCCGCCACCCACTCTGCATTTTTTGAGCCGCATTCACTATCTTGGTACCCCTCCATGATCATTGCTTTCCACTCGTCGTGTGTTTCTCAACTACCTACCTACTTTCGGGAAAGGCAGACTTTGACTCCCTTTCCGCAACCGCGAACGGTGCTTCACGACCACTGAAACTGACACTCAGTTGCTCAATTCCGCACCTGCGTACTTACGAACATGCGCCGCTGCGCTACTCAGTACCTTTTAGCCCCTCCCCGGGAGCCTAGCTCCTGGATCAAGTGGGGCCGAGGACACTGTCATCCTTGAGCTTCACCTTCCCAATTCCCACGACATACCGCAGAGTTGCAACTTTTCTACACGAAAGCACGAGGCAACCAGCGCTAAAGGCACTAGCCACCCTCGATGTCCACTTTTTTGGTCGGATGCTTTGCTTTACATTATCAACTTGTTACAAAAATCCAAAAACTTGGTCCATTCGCTATGCCTGAGTTCTCGCCCTGAGGCTAGGTCTATCTAATTTCTATATCGTCTCGATCCTGTGGAGGGATCATTTCTTGTGTGTTGAGTGGTTGTTAATGAATGAGTGGCTGTGCCCGACCTGCGGTTGCCTTTCTTTCCTTTCCTGTCCTTCTCCGTCTCGCGTGTCTTTCGTCCTTGTGGTCCTTGTAGCGGCACCTTTTCCCCTTCCTGCTGTCTGAAGGTTTCTTGTCTGTGGTAGTCGCCATTACGACTGGTGGCGGTGAAGTTGAAGGACGTGTCGCCCAAGGCGCCAGTCATGGGTGTGGGACCTGGCCATGTCAGGCAGGTCGTGATATGGCGAGTGTCATCGAGAAAGGGCTCGTTGTCTACGAAATTCCTTGTTAGTCTCTGACAAACGTCTTCAAGGCCAGTGCCATGTTGAGAGACTCGGACTCACTTATCGACCAGCCGGAGTCCTGATCGTCGTTGTCGTGCACCCAGAGCACTTCTGGTGGTAGCAGTAGGGACAGTAGGCATCGATCTTGCAGTTGAGCGGGCCAGAGGAGCAGTTGTGCTGAGAGAGGAGAGTTGGTTAGCAAAAGGATGAGACCAAGTGATGAAGAACTGTGCGTCTCTGAACTTACGCAATACCAGACGGCGGTCTTAACGGTGGTGGGCTTAGGCATGATGGGCGTGCGTTTGGAAAGCTTAGCAAGTGTATGAGCTGATTCAACTGTTGTCTGTTGCGGTGCTAGTATAATGCGTCTGGTTCTGGTGTGTTTGTATGTTTGAGTTGATGATGCTTCTTCTCTTTCGTCTTCGAGATGAAGGGAATTCGATGGGCTTATAACCTGTTCTGTTGAGGCAACAGTTGCAAGTGTAATTGGAACAGTCCCATGGCTAGGAGTCGCGCGAGTGCGCATTTCCCAATTCCCTAGTTCGCAAACCTCGGTGAGTATCAAGCATCTTTGTGGTTTGCACGCTTTCTTCGCGTAGAAAAGTCTCAATAGAGCACTCTGGGGCTGGGTTTTTTTTTCGGCTTCGCCTCCCTCCCCGTCAACTCGGTATACCTACACTTTCATGAATTCCGCTTCCCACTCCAATCGTTTTCCAAGTTGGCCTTGGCCTCATCCCGAAGAATGCCTATCTCTGTTTGACTCTTCCAAGTTGCCTCGTTGTGTAAGAGTGGCCGTTTTCCGTTTCTCTTTCATCTTACAAGACATTACATTACGGTGTACTCCGCCACACCGCTTGGTCTCGTCGGTATGGGAAAACTTGACCGAAGCTCACTTGTCTACCAATGCTACGCAGACCGGAACAGCCCTGTCTTACAGACTGAGGACTCTCTCCCTTTATGGAATGTACTTTGGCTGTTGTCGAAGTCGGTCTGACAACGTTTCACAGTACCTGTCACCCAGTCACCGGATGAAGGCGCCTCGAGTCAAGATGTCATCGAGTGACCATTACTGGCTATAGAGGGCATGTTATCAGGCGGACCTTGACATAACATACTGGCAGCAACGCCCGGTTGACCGCAGAGTGCTGCGCAAAGAGTTTCTTTCAGGATGACGTCAAATTACGACACGAGGAGGCGGCCACTCCGGCGTACCATTACAAGTCACACTGCGACAAGCACGAAGAGTTTCTTTCTCCATAGTCCAATTTGCAGTTGCAATTCCATTGCTGGGCCGATCATGGCATATGATCACTTTAGTTCTCAGGCGTCTATATACATGGTATTGCATTGCCCCTGTCGTGCCCATAACAAACCCTATGCCAATTCCCAGGCTCTCCCATGCCTTACCACCGCTTCTTCTACAGCTAGAAGTAGTCCACGCAGGTGCTCGTTTCCGGGACCCATCGCATCCGCTCAGTGATCAACACGCTGGGTGACTGTCGTGACCGGACATCTGCGGCAGCGCTGGTGTCCGCAGTTGGGGTTGGTACAGAATGCATCAATGTGAGGATTGTATGGTCCCTGTTCACAGTAGTCCTGGAAGGAAAGGCGTGTTAGTCTGAGCGAATCATGGATGACCCCCAAGATGGGGCTGGGATGGAGCTGCCACTTACACAGTACCAGACCTGGTACTCGATGTACTGCTTCTTGCCGCCAGAACTGCTGCCGTGGGACTTTCCATGGGAGCCGCCGTGGCCCTTGGAGCTCGAGCTCTTGTGGTGGCCCATTGTCGATATTGACGTTTGGTGTGGTCGAGACAGGTAGATGATTGAAGGTCTGAAAGTGATAGAGCGGTGCTATTAGCAGTGCTTGATGAAGTCTATGAAAGCAAATGCTGAATCCGAGGGATAACTTCAAGATTCTCTCGAGTGAGAAACAAGCTTCTTTTATGTCCTTGGATTCCGTCCTCTTCTTCAGCAAACATTTGTAAATCCTCACATCCTCACATCCTCAATGCCAAAAGGTGCGCAGTTGCGCAGCTAGCTTCCTCTGTATTTCCTTGAATCAAGAGTCACCAATCGCAGATGAGCAAGTAGCAATCCTCGATTTTCCTCTTCCTCAACCATTTTCCTCTGAGGCTTGGCTTCTTGCGCCACTTCCCCGGTGACAATTACATGTTCTCCTCTTCCTCAATACCAATCGTTCCCAAGGTGGGCCTCGCGCGCCTCTTTTTTCCTCACGTATTTTCCTCATATCTCCTCCCGGTGTTTCAATCAACGTATTACAATGGGGGCCGATTTCTCGCAAAGTCAAAGTTGGCCTCATGGTCTCATAAAAAGAAAGAACCGTTCGGTAAATGGAGGTGTTGCCGCCGGTCTTTTTGCTTTAGACTCGGTGACCCGGGGGCGTACAGTTATTCTTGGCCTCCCCTGTGGCGTCACTGCCGCCTCCGACGTCGCCCTTCCCGGGTTCCCGGTTGAAAAGGCACCTTTCATCTCAAGGGTGGTTGGAACGTTGTGTATGTTGTGCATCATGGCCTGCATGGCGGACCACCACCACCACGACCTCTCTCCCGAGGCCGCGGGGTGTGAGACCCCAAGGTATGCGCGAGGCACAACGTTCGCCACGAGGCACCCTGGCGCCATACCCCAACGTAGTATCTTACCCCTACCCAGGGACTTTTTTGCATTTTCATAAGAGAGCCTAACTTGATCCTATCACCCCTTCCCCTCTAAAGTTGTCCGCGCACGAAGCGAGGCAGCAAGTACCGAGACACGGCCGCGGCATCTCACAGACACACACACCCCCCCATTCCCGCCTTTCAACCAGCGCCCTTTGCTTACTCGTAAAGCTCACAGCCCCGAAGCCTTGGTAGCCAATAAAGATGACGGGGCTTTTCATGGGTCTCCCTGAACCGCACTCTGGGCCGCATGCAGGTCCTTTCATGTGATTTCCAAGGTTCCGCGAATCCTACTGTGAGGTTGATGTGACGACGGGCCTCGACGAGGCCCCATTACATGTTCCCCCAAACTGAGGAACGAATCATGTCCTTTGAATTGAAAGCTTTCAGGGCATTGGCTACTTTACGAGACTGCCTCGAGGTGGGCCTCGAGGTGTTTGTGGTGGCTCATCGGACGGACCATGCTCGGATTGGTGTTCTAATAGGAGGTCATGAGGTATGCATACATCACAATGTCTAAAGGGAGATGGAAAGACCTTTTGGCATTGGAGCTCTATTGGCACGATGAATAGGTAGGCGGCATTTTGGCTTCCCTCCCGAGGGTGCCTTGAGGGAGTGGCTTTTCAAGTTCTCGGGCAAATGACGTGATATTACTCGTCACTGTTCTGGGAGAATTGCGCCAACGTATGATAAACAATTTCAACAGCTACATGGCTCGCTGAATGTAGGCAATCCAAGTGACATGTGACATATCCATGTGAACCTCGGAAGAGACCGGTCGTAGTTGGATAGAAACGTTGCCCGGTACTCAGAAGGGCACCGCGTTGGCTTACATCGGGCCTATAGTCTAGTCTCATCCACGGATGTGACATTTACAGTACCCGAGTTACGAATTACCATAAGCAAACAAGGCATCCAAGTTGCCCTCTCTTTTCATTACGTGAAGCTTAAAGGAATTGTTCTTGTCTGCGGCCTGTAACTGCAATGCAGTTTCTGTGGAGTCGGGCTTCGCCACACTTGATCAACTTACACTCCAATCGGGATTGTCCACTGCCTGTTTGGCATTTAATTCCATGAATTCACGGCATTGCATGGTCCAAAAGAGATTCCAGACTTTCAAAAGGCTGAGTAACGTTGCAAAAACGAAAACAGAGACGAGTCCATTGAGGAGGATATGTCGTGAGACTTTCTAGTCTAGTATCTAGCAAATGACTTGCGTCCTAGACCCCTCTAATACATAGAGAAACATCCAATGAAAAGACAGTAGTGAGCGAGGAAGCTGTACATCGTAACCAGTCGGTATCCTAAACAAAAGAGATAAAGCCCAATCAAACAGTCGATCCGGCCTAGGCCCCCTAGCAGGTCGCATGCCTGTATTGTGAGTCAGGTGAGAGCGACTAAAAAGGACACAGCAGTAGATCCAGCCAATGAAAGACAAAGGAAATCTAAGTAAGTGGGAGCGAATCGACAACTTCAGACTAGACACAACTCCGCGTGGGCGGAACGGTTTACACCACTCCGGGAAATATCCCTGCTGCTCCCCGCATCGTGCATTGTGCTGAACCACAGGGCGTCAAGGTAAAGTACTTTCGGATGATTGTTTGCGCCGCGGTAGGTTGTTGGAATTTGCCGTTGCTACTGCTGTGATGGCGCAGAGCAACAGTGAAGCGTCGTTGAAGGCGACTATCGTACTTTGACTGTCTGAACTGGACAGTTCGCACAACGTCTGTATCCGCAAGAAGGGCACCCATCGATTCTTGTGGTCATTCCGGAGTCACCGCACATGCACTTCTGATTGTCAGCTATTGCGTTGAGGTAAACGTGATGGCCCGGTTGACTTACGCAAGTCCAAGTTTGAACATAGGTCTTAGATCCCATTGTGATGAATTAAGTAGTCGGAGATCAGAGAGTAGATGTGGTAGAGTCTCAGATTGATCAGACAGAAGAGTAGTAGATTCTTAGATGAATAAATCTAGCAGATTATCAAGGGGGGCTGAAGGCGGTGATGATATGAATTGAGACGACACTTGTATCTCAGGAATCAATCCTTCTCTTTATACTTCCAAAACCTCAAAATCAAGTCCCATGTCCCCTCGAGCGTATCGTCCGCAGAGTCCCACTGACATTACAATCGACGGCTGTGTCGAGAAAGCCTGCACAAGGCAATGGAATTGTTGACCAACGAGGTTTCAAGCCACCGTACAATAGTCACTAGACATTTCTTCACGGGAAGCCTTAATCGGTGACAGGGCCGACGTGAATGAGTCGTCTTGGTGGAGACTCCTGTCGTCGAGCTGGTGCCCATCGTGGCTGTTCCAGAAGGCATCCTGCTTGCCTCGGCGAAAGTTGGCGCAGTGACGAGTTCACACTCCATAACGCGACGTCGAAGACCACAACTGCGCCTGCCTATCAAGACACCTCTAGGCGATTGGTATGTAACGTCTGCCCTAGTAGGTCCCGTACAGGTGTTTCGATATCCAGAGCGGTGATTCGAGGCGATGCTACGGTATGTCCCAGTGCAGGCAGATAGGAACACCTACGGTGGGTGATCTGGAACAAAATTAGCCCAGACATTATTCAAGGAAATATCCACCAGTGATGAGGGGAAGAGGAGAATATGACTCCTTGTGTCTTGCGCCGAAAGTACGGAGAAGGGCGGCAAAAGGACGCCATGGGCCAGCATACGACGTGGGAAGCCATCCAAATTCCCAAAACGAAGCGAGCTTGCGGCTCTCGGAGGAGGCTCTGCTGTTGCGGCTCTGCGGCTTTTGTCGGTACTTTTGAAGGAGTTAGTTGACTAGGATAGACTCGAGGACTGCCCTGAGCATGTGTGTTCCACAAGGGCAAGGGGAACGTTGCCCTGATGCCGCGATTCTCACCGATAATCAGGCAGCCACCTTCCCCTACCTGAAACTGAAGGCTGATTTCTAAAGGGAGCAGAGCCGCATCTGTATGCCCAAGATGGACCTTGGGCTTGCTCGACTCAATCCGGTTTCGATTTGGCCTCGAAGTTGGGATAGAGTCATGCCTTCGTTCCAGTTGTAGCTATACTTCATCGACCCAGGCATCGGATGCAGCCTTAACTCCCACAGGTGCGCGTGCGTGGTGCGTATGTGGTGTGTATGCCGCCAAGACGAGAATGACAACCGGTACTTGGGGTAATCAAGGGAGAATTGTTTGCCGGACCTCGGCCATTTCCGATGTGAGGTGAGATGCGAACCGCCGGTAGGCAGCAGTCTTGTGAAGAGGGAACAGAGAAGGCGTCGAATTGTGTTCTGGAGCGAGGTGGGAGTGAGGGGGAAATCGACATGCATGAATTGCGTAAGCATGCGGAGGTCTTGTCGATATGCAGGCTCCATGCTCGGTTCATTGAGATAACATATGTCACGTGATTCTCTTTGATATCTGCCGTTGTTCGAGGTCCTTTGGTAGAAGAACGAGTGTAAGCTGAAGAGAAACTTCGAATAGTTTCGGAAGCTAGGTTCTAGTAATTATCCGCCGGGAATGTACTTCTGAGTTGGTCATTGTTTGAAGTTGAGTTGGCGATAGGTGAAGGTGAAGTTGATAGAAACGAACCTATGAACAAAAGGTTGTACAGCAGCGAATTAGGACTACTGTTGTCAGATGAGAGGTAATAAAATAGAGATATAGAAAGACCTTGACCTATCAGCCGAGTGTACTACACTCAATAAAACTTACACAGCGTTGTCGTTGTATGGATAGCGTCGGCGGGAAACATGCAGCATCCTATCCGTGCCTTTCATTCGCCAGGATTACTCGTCTGTCCTCCGACTGACGCGATCAAATCGTGGGGAACGAACCATCTAAGATGTAGTCAAGTCGAATCGTGCCATTGAGGGTGTCCATATATTCATGAGTGCGGTGTAGGTGATCATCCATTCAGGTATTGTTGCAGCAGCTGTCAAGAAATTTATGCCAGCGACGACAGACAAAGAACAGAGGTGAAGAAAGGGGGTAGTTGAGCTTCTTATACTTATGGCTATGCGGCTCTTTGAAGCGGCTGGCCACACGAATGCGACGACATCTTGTGATCCTCAGGCTGATATCTATGGTCCTGGTGGCCAACGCCTAGGCAGAGCCACACCTTCATCAACTCTCCTGGACAGGTCATGCGTCTGTGAGGAGTTATTGACCCATGTGCCGTACACAGCCTGATGATCTGACCGACCATCACCTTGGAAGTCGGTGGAAGAGATGCACAGTCTTCAAGGCAGGCCTGAGTGTAGCAAGCTGTTAGACCAAAGTAGGAATAGGCGATATATGACAGACAGGCTGAGTGAATAAGAAGATGCCGAGTGCATGATCCTTGACATCTTGCTTTGAGGCTCAGTGCTGGATACCCATCAGGCACAAGTAACCCAGGCTGGTCCCCTCAGCGGCGTGATAGAGGGATGCTCCCAGTATAGTCGTAAGATCTTGATGGCCTGATCATCCAGGACTTAGATCACCTTAAGTTGGAAAGCAATTAGATAGTACTGGGCTGTTGAGTTGAAAGTGCAAGAGCCTGCTTGCTTTCGTGTTACTTTTGAATGAAAGTATGTTGTAATTGTTCTCTGAAAATGACTCTCATCGGTGTGTGTTATTTGCAGTTTGCCTGCCCCTCAGTAGGTGGTGGCCTTGAAGATGAGGTGGTCAACTGAGCTCACTTATCATCAAGGTCTAAGCGATGGAACCAAAAAGAGTTCACTTCCCCGGCGCTGAACTGGGGGCTACATCATTTGGTGCTCATACTGGGAAATTCGAACTCGAAATTGTAGCCTGTCGTCGAGTAGGCTGTGGCCATGATTGATTGTTGACCTTGAACCACTCCACCACCCAGCCAGTTTGACCTGACCCGTCGACCTAGACGGGCGCCTGCTGGCTGGTGACAGGACTGGACTTGGAGGGGTATATGAGGGCTTGCCCGCTGTTCCTGGGCTTATTCCATCCGGGTTGTGTAGGCTGATATATATTCTAGAAAGTCATCGTCACCGGGCGTAGCAGCCTAGTATGTCGGGCGTCGAGGGTGTAGCATTTTCCCCCACCCACGCGCGGCTGAAGATCCGATCGCTTGGACGCGAGTATCTGTAAACACTGCAAGGGGAAGGGAAGGCATGTAGTTATAAATTGAACCGCGTAAAGGGCCTCTTTTGGCCACCGAAGCTGAAACATATAGCTCTTGATGGTTACCAATGAACCGTCAGCTGATGAATGAAGTCAGCTGAAAACATCGACAAGCCACGTTACCGCGTAATGCCTCACGAATCAAATAGAAACCTGTCTCGTTTCTTGATACGCGATTTGAATCATTCATTGGAACTTGGCAGACAGACGTGTTGTCGTGGGATGAATCAGCATGCCCACTCATCTGGGGGATTCTTCATGTTCGTTGGACCGGAGTGAGACAAAATGAAGGCGCAGTACCTAGGTAGCGATCAGAGATTGGATATCGGACGAACCACGCATTGCGGATTGCCTGGTGAATTTTCCGCGGGAACTTCTCCTCGGGGAACGAAAGGGCAGTATCTCGCGGCTGAGAGTTGCGTGTCGTCAATTGGATGTTTTGGGATATGGCAGATCGGCATAATCCAGTAAAGAGAGAACATGGTGAAGGGGAAATCGCAAGTGGAGGGTGCTGACGCCACGCAGGTGCGGTTGTAGGGCTGAAAGCCACTGTTCTCGTTATTGATCCACTTCAGCACAAGGGAGCCATTGTTCTTCGAATGTTCTGCAGCGTAAGGTACCTATTGCTACCGCCCCTGTCTTCCCTGTACCCGCTATCTTTCAGCCCTGTGTAAATTGACAGTAGAAGTGAGGTACCTAGCAGTAAGGTACAACGAGATTGACACTGCATCCCATGCACGCACCTCCGAGCGCCCAGAACTTGTCCGTCGCCCCGGCACCAATTTCCGGAAAGCACGACAACCATCTCCAATCCTGCGCATTCGCGTATTGTCGCATTGTCTGCGCAGCTCTACAGCTCGCAGCTGGTCGCTCGCAACTTCTACGCTCTCTTTTGGTCGCCGACATATTTAATTTATCCTCTTTCTTGTTTCCATGTGCCGGAAATGATTGCGCCGTTGCAATGTCCCAAGCCACCAGCACGAAATGTGCCTCGCGATGGGTGACGCGCATCATCCCCCTCATCATCACTGGCACAAGCGGCTATGCTACCTACGTGGTCGTGGCCTATCTAGGCGGTGAGCTGTTCTCGTTCACATGGCTTCTTTTCTCTGCTAATCTTTCGCTGTAGTCGACTACCTGTATAGAACCAGGGGTGAGCATGGCGCCGCCATTTCGACAATCACCCTCTACCTCTTCTTCTACCTCCTTACGATCGCCGCCTATCTACGAACGTTCCTAAAAATCAAAGCGGACCCTGGCTTGGTACCGCTCGGCCCACAGGCACAACAAGCATCAAGAGAATCGAACAAAAAGAGCAGGCGCAGAAAGGAAGGAGACTTGGAAAGTCATCCTTACTTCACAGGCCCCGATCAGGACCCGGACAGCCCCGGCTTGGAAGGATTCTACAGCAAGGACGTATTTGCATGCGAGAGTGACGGACGGCCGAAATGGTGCTCAGAGTGCCGCAATTGGAAGCCCGATAGAGCTCATCATTCGAGCGAGGTTGAGCGATGCGTACGAAAGATGGATCACTATTGCCCCTGGGTCGGCGGCATGGTGTCGGAGACCTGTGAGTTGATACCGTTTATGGCACGGGTCCAATACTGACAGGAAACAGCATTTAAGTTCTTTGCCCAGTTCACTTTCTACTGCGCTTGTTATTGCGCAGTTGCGCTGGGCCAGACAGCCTACTGTCTAGCTTTACAGGTGCGCGATGGGACTGTGGACGGGAGAACGATCTCAGGCGTCGCCATCGCAGGTTTCTTTGGACTTTTTACATTCCTCATGACTGCGACTTCTTGGCGGTTCATTTTACTTAATATCACCAACATCGACGCCCTTCGAAAGTCCTGGGTCCATCAGCTCGCAATCAGGGTACCAAACGATACCCGGCCCGGAAATAGCTACGGCTTGATCACATATCCTCTACCAAAGTATCCACAAGGGATACCTACCTCCTCGGACGCCACCATCGATAGCGAAACTCCCCGCGATAGACTAGCTACGCGCACCTTTGCCATTGTCAGGACCGAACCAGACGAAAACCCGTGGGATCTCGGGTACGCTAGAAACTGGACGTCCATTATGGGGTATTCCTTGATCGACTGGCTTTTGCCCATACGCGGGTCACCATGCGCCAATCATGACAGCATGGAGAGTGACTACGAGATGGGCCCGTTTATACAAACGCTCAGAGAACGGCACGGTCTACCTGGCCCAAGTGGTTCATCTGGCGGAATGGAGATGCAGGAGCTGAGAGATAGCAATCGTTGACCGAGGCCTGAGCATATCGAGCGGCCTTGGCACATTTAGGCGTTAAAAGGGGTTGGGCAATTCAGGGGGGCGGCGTCTTATTTTGGTTTATATGCCAATATTCACACACCTACACACATACGTAACTAACGTTAAGCCTTCTTATGTAGTAATTAATTCAGCATATGGAAACTCGGGCAGATCAGCTCCACCTTACACGCGTTGCCGGGATGTCTTATACCACAGCCTTCTGATGTGCCCAACTGTACGGCCAGATTCAATAGGAATATCCGGACGACTGGCGCTCCAGCAGCCACCTTATAGACTTATTCTAGGCGTGTTCAACGTTCACGCGGACCGGCCGACCTAGGAGATCCACCGGGCCGAAGAAGCGTCCACCGAACGGCGGCGGAAAGGGTGGGGCCGATCTGCTGTCTTGTAGCTGCCCTATGTCCAAGGCATCATGGATTTGTTCGACAGCTATTCCTGTCACATACGACCATACCCATTGGAAAACTCGGGATCCCGTCCGCTCTCCCATAGATAAGCCAATGAGGGCCGGATTAGTAGTTGGGTCGGTGACGACCAGCGAATACCTGGTGTTGTATGTT